>NC_086446.1:377920568-378055069 GCF_028390025.1 Pseudophryne corroboree | reverse complement strand
GTGAACTGTCGGCCCGGACTCTTCTTAGAGGATCAGTCATGCTCCGGCCGTGACCTATGCCTTGAAGATGCGGCGGTGTGATATCATAGGTCACGGCAACCGTGTCTCACCACCCAGCCAGCCCACCCGCCTGCATACACATCTTCCACTTCCCACCTGCATCCACAGCTGTCCTTGCCCACCCACATCCACACCTGCCCGACTGCCCCCTGCTCAGTATTCGCAGCACTCCACTGTGAACAACCCCCCGCCACTGAGGTACAGGGAGGAGGACAGCTGACCGGTAAGGGCTTATATCTGGTATTTTATTTCTCCTGTGGGGAACAATAGGATTTATGTGGGGAGCAATGGGATTGATTTATGTAAGGAACAACATGATTTATGTGGGGAGCAATGGGATTGATTTATGTAAGGAACAACATGATTTATGTGGGGAGCAATGGGATTGATTTATGTAGGGAACAACATGATTTATGTGGGGAGCAATGGGATTGATTTATGTAAGGAACAACATGATTTATGTGGGGAGCAATGGGATTGATTTATGTAGGGAACAACATGATTTATGTGGGGAGCAATGGGATTGATTTATGTAAGGAACAATAGGATTTATGTGGGGAGCAATGGGATTGATTTATGTAAGGAACAATAGGATTTATGTGGGGAGCAATGGGATTGATTTATGTAAGGAACAACATGATTTATGTGGGGAGCAATGGGATTGGCCTACACAGAAAAAAACAATGCGTGTGTGGATTTTTTTTTTACTGTGAGGGCCAATGTGTGTTTTTTGTTTTTTTCTGTGGGGAACTGATGGTGTGCCTTGGCAATTTTAAAATATTGTTCTGTGTGCTGCGAGTAAAAAAAGGTTGAAAATCACTGGCTTAGGGAGTGTTCCCCACTTCTGCAGTTTGGTGCGACATACACCACATCTGAGGAGGGAGTGTCACATGATAAACATCTGTTGAGACTCTATCCCCTTTCTCTGCTCAGCTAACTAAAGAGGAAACAATGTGTTACAGAACAAGTCTTGGAGAGATTCTTTACAAGTTACCATTTGATATCATTTTGGGACTTGATGCACTGGGGCCCTTAGAAAGATTGTTTACTACCCCTGAGTAATGCTCATTGAACATTGGTTTAATTACGCCTTAAAATTAGCTTGCAGAGCAATAAAGCAATCTCAAAAAAAGAGAATGGCATCAGTTCCACGAGATCACCCATTTCTGACTGGGAATGACTGCAAATCTCTCTGGGAAAGTGAATTATTTCGTGCAATATACTCACGGAGATAAGATGGCACAATAATGGAAATACTACTAATAAAACAGCAACTAGCAAATTGTTGTGACCATAAAGGATAGCAAATACTAAACAAAAAAATAAATAAATAAATTAAATTAAAAGGGAGTTGCCTTTATCTGTTTTCAAAGGGATAGTAGATTTAACTTTTTATGAATCAGTGGTGGATTTCACCTATGGGCTGCAGGATTGCAACTTCCCCAGTAAAATCCACCACTTCAGTGAGCTAAGCTGAGCCAGTGGCAGTCTTTGCAACCGGCTTCACTGTGACTGGCAGTGACTTCCTACTGGAAGTCTTGCCTGTCAGTCACAGACACACAAGGCAGTCCCATTTGGAAGTGTTTCCTGCCAGACCGGGCTGCGATTAGAAGCCTGGTCAACAGACCAATCTGGCTTTTATGGGCTGCAGCCTATGCAGTCAAAGCAGGGGCCTGTGCATGCGCACTCAAGCTGCCGCTCGTGCTGGGAACCCGCACCTCTCAAGCTCCATTGTGCAGACGCCATACATGAGACTTTCCTCTTCTTTCCGGCATGGGTAGCGGCAGCCCCCTTATGTTAAAAAGATAGGAGCCGCCGCTACTATGAAAACATATATATTACACACACATAGGGGTATATTTACTAAGCTCCCGATTTTGACCGAGATGCCGTTTTTTCATCAAAGTGTCATCTCGGTAAATCTTGGTCATTTACTAAACACTAATCACGGCAGTGATGAGGGCATTCGTAAATTTTTGCTAGTTCAGGTAAAAAATTACGAATGAATACACCATCGGTCAAAACGCGGCTGTTTAAGTATGAATCTCGGTCATTTACTAAGAAGTGCAAAGCAAAAAAACACAAAACACTGCCGTGAAAAATTACAACTCGTAAAAAAGTCCTAAAAAAAAACAGACCTGCTTTTTTTTATCCGTGATTTGAGATGCATGCAGGGATCCATGAGATCCGTGCATGTATATCAGTGGGAAGGGGTGTGAAAGTGCTTATTTTTGCTAAAAAAATTGCGTGGGGTCCCCCCTCCTAAGCATAACCAGCCTCGGGCTCTTTGAGCCGATCCTGGTTGCAGAAATATGGGAAAAAAAATGACAGGGGTTCCCCCATATTTAAGCAACCAGCATCGGGCTCTGCGCCTGGTCCTGGTCCCAAAAATACGGGGGACAAAAAGAGTAGGGGGTCCCCCGTATTTTTAAAACCAGCACCGGGCTCCACTAGCTGGACAGATAATGCCACAGCCGGGGGTCACTTTTATACAGCGCCCTGCGGCCGTGGCATCAAAAATCCAACTAGTCACCCCTGGCCGGGGTACCCTGGGGGAGTGGGGACCCCTTCAATCAAGGGGTCCCCCCCCCCCAGCCACCCAAGGGCCAGGGGTGAAGCCCGAGGCTGTCCCCCCCAATCCAATGGGCTGCGGATGGGAGGGCTGATAGCCTTTGTTGTAAAATAAAAGATATTGTTTTTAGTAGCAGTACTACAAGTCCCAGCAAGCCTCCCCCGCATGCTGGTACTTGGAGAACCACAAGTACCAGCATGCGGCGGAAAAACGGGCCCGCTGGTACCTGTAGTACTACCACTAAAAAAATACCCAAAAAAAGACAAGACACACACACCGTGAAAGTATAATTTTATTACTTACATACACACATACATACATACTTACCTATGGCCCCACGCAGGTCGGTCCTCTTGTCCAGTAGAATCCAAGGGTACCTGTTGAATAAATTATACTCACGAGATCCAGGGGTCCAGGCTCCTCGGCAAATCCAGGGTTAATCCACGTACTTGCCAAAAATAAAAAAACGGTGTCCCGACCACGAACTGAAAGGGGACCCATGTTTGCACATGGGTCACCTTTCCCCGAATGCAAGAAACCCACTTTGCCTTCTGGCTAAGTGGGTTTCTTCAGCCAATCAGGGAGCGCCACGTTGTAGCACTCTCCTGATCAGCTGTGTGCTCCTGTCTTCACTGACAGGCAGCACACGGCAGTGTTACAATGTAGCGCCTATGCGCTACATTGTAACCAATGATGGGAACTTTCTGCCCTGCGGTTGACCTAAAGTGACGTCACCGCTGAGCTGAAAGTTCCCATCATTGGTTACAATGTAGCGCATAGGCGCTACATTGTAACACTGCCGTGTGCTGCCTGTCAGTGAGGACAAGAGCACACAGCTGATCAGGAGAGTGCTACAACGTGGCACTCCCTGATTGGCTGCAGAAACCCACTCAGAAGTCAAAGTGGGTTTCTGGCATTCGTGGAAAGGTGACCCATGTGCAAACATGGGTCCCCTTTCAGTTCGTGGTCGGGACACCGTTTTGTTTTTTTTGTCAAGTACGTGGATTACCCCTGGATTTCCCGAGGAGCCTGGACCCCTGGATCTCGTGAGTATAATTTCTTCAACAGGTACCCCCTTGGATTCTACTGGAGAAGAGGACCGACCTGCGTGGGAACTTAAGGTAAGTATGTATGTATGTATGTGTGTATGTATGTAATAAAATTATACTTTCACGGTGTGTGTGTCTTGTGTTTTTTTGGGTATTTTTTTAGTAGTAGTACTACAGGTACCAGCGGGCCCGTTTTTCCGTCGCATGCTGGTACTTGTGGTTCTCCAGGTACCAGCATGCGGGGGAGGCTTGCTGGGCCTTGTAGTACTGCTACTAAAAACAATATCTTTTCTTTTACAACAAAGGCTATCAGCCTCCCCATCCGCAGCCCATTGGATGGGGGGGGGGACAGCCTCGGGCTTCACCCCTGGCCCTTGGGTGGCTGGGGGGGGGGGGACCCCTTGATTGAAGGGGTCCCCACTCCCCCAGGGTACCCCGGCCAGGGGTGACTAGTTGGATTTTTGATGCCACGGCCACAGGGCACTATATAAAAGTGACCCCCGGCTGTGGCATTATCTGTCCAGCTAGTGGAGCCCGGTGCTGGTTTTAAAAATACGGGGGACCCCTACTCTTTTTGTCCCCCGTATTTTTGGGACCAGGACCAGGCGCAGAGCCCGATGCTGGTTGCTTAAATATGGGGGAACCCCTGTCATTTTTTTCACCATATTTTTGCAACCAGGATCGGCTCAAAGAGCCCGAGGCTGGTTATGCTTAGGAGGGGGGACCCCACGCATTTTTTTTAATGATTTTACAGTGTTTAATTAAAAAAAAAAAACAAAAAAAAAAACCCCAGCACGGATCACACAGATCCGGCCGAGATTGATTGTAAAAAAAGTCGGCAGTGTTTTGCTAATCACTGCCGTAAAAATAGGTAAAAAACCACGAATGACATCGACATCGGAACAAAAGAAAAACCCGAATACGACAGCTTAGTAAATCCATCGTAATCAATTCAAAAAGTTGCAATTTCACACTGTCGATGTCATTCGTGATTGAACTTTGACCTGAATCTGGAAAATACGAATCTTAGTAAATTTACCCCATATAATTACTGTAACTTCTTTTCATGTTAAAAATAGATCTGGATATGGGAATTCATATACCCAACTTGCCGTGTTTAAATGTGAAAAGTGTAGTATATGGAATAATGTTTACCCAAGCATAAAAAACACCACATTCTAGAGAAACTTTGGGATTCCAGGTATTTTAGAATACATTTATGTTCAACTCTGTCCTCAGGACATTTTCCAGACCACCCAGAAGGTGCACAGGTGTGTCACCAGCTGACACATTAAAGATCCACAGGTAAACTGGAAAACCTGAACTTTTTGGGGTTCTGAGGACCGTGTTTGAGAAACAGTGATTAAGATCCAACAACCTGACAATTTAAAATGTTTGTGGCTATTAAAATAAGAATTTACTTACCGATAATTCTATTTCTCGGAGTCCGTAGTGGATGCTGGGGTTCCTGAAAGGACCATGGGGAATAGCGGCTCCGCAGGAGACAGGGCACAAAAAAGTAAAGCTTTACTAGGTCAGGTGGTGTGCACTGGCTCCTCCCCCTATGACCCTCCTCCAGACTCCAGTTAGGTACTGTGCCCGGACGAGCATACACAATAAGGGAGGCATTTTGAATCCCGGGTAAGACTCATACCAGCCACACCAATCACACCGTACAACTTGTGATCTAAACCCAGTTAACAGTATGACAACAGAAAGGGCCTCTTAAAGATGGCTCCTTAACAATAACCCGAATTAGTTAACAATAACTATGTACAAGTATTGCAGATAATCCGCACTTGGGATGGGCGCCCAGCATCCACTACGGACTCCGAGAAATAGAATTATCGGTAAGTAAATTCTTATTTTCTCTATCGTCCTAAGTGGATGCTGGGGTTCCTGAAAGGACCATGGGGATTATACCAAAGCTCCCAAACGGGCGGGAGAGTGCGGATGACTCTGCAGCACCGAATGAGAGAACTCCAGGTCCTCCTTTGCCAGGGTATCAAATTTGTAAAATTTTACAAACGTGTTCTCCCCCGACCACGTAGCTGCTCGGCAGAGTTGTAATGCCGAGACCCCTCGGGCAGCCGCCCAAGATGAGCCCACCTTCCTTGTGGAGTGGGCTTTTACAGTTTTAGGCTGTGGCAGGCCTGCCACAGAATGTGCAAGTTGAATTGTGTTACAAATCCAACGAGCAATCGACTGCTTAGAAGCAGGTGCGCCCAACTTGTTGGGTGCATACAATATAAACAGCGAGTCAGATTTTCTGACTCCAGCCGTCCTTGCAATGTATATTTTTAAGGCTCTGACAACGTCCAACAACTTGGAGTCCTCCAAGTCGCTAGTGGCCGCAGGCACCACAATAGGTTGGTTCAGATGAAATGCTGATACCACTTTAGGGAGAAAATGCGGACGAGTCCGCAGTTCTGCCCTATCCGAATGGAAGATTAGATAAGGACTTTTATAAGATAAAGCCGCCAATTCAGATACTCTCCTGGCAGAGGCCAGGGCTAGTAACATAGTCACTTTCAATGTGAGATATTTCAAATCCACCTTTTTCAATGGTTCAAACCAATGGGATTTGAGGAAATCTAAAACTACATTTAGATCCCACGGTGCCACCGGAGGCACCACAGGAGGCTGTATATGCAGTACTCCCTTGACAAAAGTCTGGACCTCAGGGACAGAGGCCAATTCTTTTTGGAAGAATATTGACAGGGCCGAAATTTGAACCTTAATGGATCCCAATTTGAGACCCATAGATAATCCTGATTGCAGGAAATGTAGGAAACGACCCAGTTGGAATTCCTCCGTCGGAACCCTCCGATCCTCGCACCACGCTACATATTTTCGCCAAATGCGGTGATAATGTTTCACGGTGACTTCCTTCCGTGCCTTAATCAAGGTAGGAATGACTTCTTCTGGAATGCCTTTCCCTTTTAGGATCTGGCGTTCAACCGCCATGCCGTCAAACGCAGCCGCGGTAAGTCTTGAAAAAGACAGGGACCCTGCTGTAGCAGGTCCCTTCTCAGAGGTAGAGGCCACGGTTCGTCCGTGAGCATCTCTTGAAGTTCCGGATACCAAGTCCTTCTCGGCCAATCCGGAACCACTAGTATTGTTCTTACTCTTCTTTGCCGTATGATCTTCAATACCTTTGGTATGAGCGGCAGAGGAGGAAACACATACACTGACTGGTACACCCAAGGAGTTACCAGTGCGTCCACAGCTATTGCCTGTGGATCTCTTGACCTGGCGCAATATTTGTCCAGTTTCTTGTTGAGGCGAGACGCCATCATGTCTACAATTGGTCTTTCCCAACGGTCTATTAACATGTTGAAGACTTCTGGATGTAGACCCCACTCTCCCGGATGAAGATCGTGTCTGCTGAGGAAGTCTGCTTCCCAGTTGTCCACGCCCGGGATGAACACTGCTGACAGTGCTATCACGTGATTCTCCGCCCAGCGAAGAATCTTGGCAGCTTCTGCCATTGCACTCCTGCTTCTTGTGCCGCCCTGCCTGTTTACATGGGCGACCGCCGTGATGTTGTCCGACTGAATCAACACCGGCTTTCCTTGCAGGAGAAGTTCCGCCTGGCTTAGAGCATTGTAGATTGCTCTTAGTTCCAGAATGTTTATGTGAAGAGACTTTTCCAGACTCGTCCATACTCCCTGGAAGTTTCTTCCTTGTGTGACTGCTCCCCAGCCTCTCAGGCTGGCGTCCGTGGTCACCAGGATCCAATCCTGAATGCCGAATCTGCGGCCTTCTAATAGGTGAGCCTTCTGCAACCACCACAGAAGTGACACCCTTGTCTTTGGTGACAGGGTTATTCGCAGGTGCATCTGCAGATGCGACCCTGACCATTTGTCCAACAGATCCCTTTGGAATATTCTTGCATGGAATCTGCCGAATGGAATTGCTTCGTAAGAAGCCACCATTTTTCCCAGGACTCTTGTGCATTGATGTACTGACACTTTTCCTGGTTTTAGGAGGTTCCTGACCAGATCGGATAACTCCTTGGCTTTTTCCTCTGGAAGGAAAACCTTTTTCTGAACCGTGTCCAGAATCATTCCTAGGAACAGCAGACGAGTTGTCGGGATTAAATGGGATTTTGGAATATTCAGAATCCACCCGTGTTGTCTTAGCACCTCTTGAGATAGTGCTAAAGCTGTCTCCAGCTGTTCTCTGGACCTTGCCCTTATTAGGAGATCGTCCAAGTATGGGATAACTAATACGCCTTTTCTTCGAAGAAGAATCATCATCTCGGCCATTACCTTGGTAAAGACCCGAGGCGCCGTGGACAATCCGAACGGCAGCGTCTGAAACTGATAGTGACAGTTTTGAACAATGAACCTGAGGTACCCCTGGTGTGCGGGGTAAATCGGAACGTGTAGATACGCATCCTTGATGTCCAAGGATACCATAAAGTCCCCTTCTTCCAGGTTCGCTATCACTGCTCTGAGTGACTCCATCTTGAACTTGAACTTTTTTATGTAGAGGTTCAAGGACTTCAGATTTAGAATAGGCCTTACCGAGCCATCCGGCTTCGGTACCACAAATAGAGTGGAATAATACCCCTTTCCTTGTTGTAATAGGGGTACTTTGACTATCACCTGCTGAGCGTACAGCTTGTGAATGGCTTCCAACACCCTCTCCCTTTCGGAAGAGACGGTTGGTAAGGCAGACTTCAGGAAACGATGAGGAGGATCCGTCTCTAATTCCAACCTGTACCCCTGAGATATTATCTGCAGGATCCAGGGGTCTACCTGCGAGTGAGCCCACTGCGCGCTGTAATTTTTGAGACGGCCCCCCACTGTCCCCGAGTCCGCTTGAGAGGCCCCAGCGTCATGCTGAGGTTTTTGCAGGAGCCGGGGAGGGCTTCTGTTCCTGGGAAGGAGCTGCCTGTTGGTGTCTCTTCCCTCTTCCTCTGCCTCGTGGCAGGTACGACAAGCCCTTTGCTCTCTTATTTTTGTAGGAGCGAAAAGGCTGCGGTTGAAAGGTCGGTGCCTTTCTCTGTTGGGGAGTGACTTGAGGTAAAAAAGTGGATTTCCCGGCAGTAGCCGTGGCCACCAAGTCTGATAGACCAACTCCAAATAACTCCTCCCCTTTATACGGCAAAACCTCCATGTGACGTTTTGAATCCGCATCGCCTGTCCACTGTCGTGTCCATAAGGCTCTTCTGGCTGAAATGGACATAGCACTCACCCGAGATGCCAGTGTGCAAATATCCCTCTGTGCATCACGCATATAGATAAATGCATCCTTTATTTGTTCTAACGACAGTAAAACATTGTCCCTATCTAGGGTATCAATATTTTCAATCAGGGATTCTGACCAAACTACTCCAGCACTGCACATCCAGGCAGTTGCTATAGCTGGTCGTAGTATAACACCTGCATGTGTGTATATATTCTTTTGAATAACTTCCATCTTTCTATCTGATGGATCCTTAAGTGCGGCCGTCTCAGGAGAGGGTAACGCCACTTGTTTGGATAAGCGTGTGAGCGCCTTGTCCACCTTAGGGGGTGTTTCCCAGCGCGCCCTAACCTCTGGCGGGAAAGGGTATAATGCCAATAACTTTTTTTGAAATTATCAACTTTTTATCAGGAGCAACCCACGCTTCATCACACACGTCATTTAATTCTTCTGATTCAGGAAAAACTGTTTGTAGTTTTTTCACACCATACATAATACCCTGTTTTACGGTATCTGTAGTATCAGCTAAATGTAACGTCTCCTTCATTGCCAAAATCATATAACGTGTGGCCCTACTGGAAAATACGTTTGAATTTCTACCGTCGTCACTGGAATCAGTGCCCGTGTCTGGGTCTGTGTCGACCGACTGAGGCAAAGGGCGTTTTACAGCCCCTGACGGTGTTTGAGGCGCCTGGACAGGCATTAATTGATTGTCCGGCCGCCTCATGTCCTCAACTGACTGTTTAAGGGAAGATAAACCATCACGTAATTCCACAAATAAAGGCATCCATTCTGGTGTCGACCCCCTGGGGGGTGACATCTGCATATTTGGCAATTGCTCCGCCTCCACACCAATATCGTCCTCATACATGTCGACACCACGTACCGACACACACCGCAAACTCACAGGGAATGCTCTAATGAAGACAGGACCCACTAGCCCTTTTGGGGAGACAGAGGGAGAGTCTGCCAGCACACACCACAAAGCGCTATATATACAAGGGATATCCTTATATTAAGTGCTCCCTTATAGCTGCTTTAATATATATATATATATAGCCATTAATGTGCCCCCCCTCTCTGTTTTACCCTGTTTCTGTAGTGCAGTGCAGGGGAGAGACCTGGGAGCCGTTCTGACCAGCGGAGCTGTGACAGAAAATGGCGCCGTGTGCTGAGGAGATAGGCCCCGCCCCTTTTTCGGCGGGTTCTTCTCCCGCTATTTTTCCAGTCAGGCAGGGGTTAAATATCTCCATATAGCCCCTATGGGCTATATGTGAGGTATTTTTAGCCTTGTATAAGGTTTATATTTGCCTCTCAGAGCGCCCCCCCCCAGCGCTCTGCACCCTCAGTGACTGCCCAGTGAAGTGTGCTGAGAGGAAAATGGCGCACAGCTGCAGTGCTGTGCGCTACCTTATGAAGACTGAGGAGTCTTCAGCCGCCGGTTTCCGGACCTCTTCACGCTTCAGCATCTGCAAGGGGGTCGGCGGCGCGGCTCCGGGACCGGACTCCACGGCTGGGCCTGTGTTCGATCCCTCTGGAGCTAATGGTGTCCAGTAGCCAAGCAGCAAATCCACTCTGCATGCAGGTGAGTTTACTACTTTCCCCCTAAGTCCCACGTTGCAGTGATCCTGTTGCCAGCAGGACTCACTGTAAAGAAAAAAACCTAAACTAAACTTTCTCTAAGCAGCTCTTTAGGAGAGCCACCTAGATTGCACCCTTCTCGTTCGGGCACAAAATCTAACTGGAGTCTGGAGGAGGGTCATAGGGGGAGGAGCCAGTGCACACCACCTGACCTAGTAAAGCTTTACTTTTTTGTGCCCTGTCTCCTGCGGAGCCGCTATTCCCCATGGTCCTTTCAGGAACCCCAGCATCCACTTAGGACGATAGAGAAAAAATATAAAAATAAAAATTTAAACATAAGTTTCCTAATTAAACTGCATTTTATGCTTTCAAGCAACTATACCTATAAACTTTACTGAAAGGAGACTACTGCTCACATAGCATAAAATACCAGCAATTTCATGGCAAACTAAACTGAAAAGCTAGTGGTCACCAATCACTGGTACATAACATTGTGCATTCCTTTTATCCTTGTTAAAACTCACCCCCAACAGAATAGAGTAAAATCTTTAAAAACCCTATTTGCCTCACACTACAAATAAACATTTGTACAAGCAAAGCCGGTGACGGTCGGAAACCGAAAGTGAAGTGGAGGAAGTCAGGGCTGGCGCCGGACTGAGCGCAGCAGAGCGTGCAGAAAAAGGATCGCTAATGCTGCCAGTGTGTGTGTAGTAGTGAGTGAGTGGGTGAGTGTGAGGGCCCATACCACTGCCGGGCCGCTGCAGGTGGAGTAGGTAAATGTGTGAGGGCCACTGCTGCATTGTGTAAGAGGGTCACGTTTCCACGTGTGTGAGAGAGGAAGGTGAGTGAGTGCTGCTGCTGCGTGAGTGAGAGTGTGCTGCTGGGTGAGAGAAATGGTGAGTGCGCTGCTGGGGGAGAGTGTGTGTGAGGGCTGCTGTTGCTGGGTGAGTGTGTGTGCGCTGCTGGGGGACAGAGTGTGTGAGGGCTGCTGCTGCTGGGTGAGTGAGAGTGTGCTGCTGGGGGAGAGAAAGGGTGTGAGGGATGCTGCTGCTGAGTGAGTGTGCTGCTGCCACCGCCTGCGTGAGAAGGGACTTCTAACTGTGGACGAAGTAGGTGCCGGAAGCCAGGTGCACAGCAGCAAGTGAGAAGGAGGTGCAGAGAGCTGGAGCGGTGACGTAGGAGAGGGCCCACTCAGATAAGTATTGATTACCTAACTTCACTGTGTATGTGATTGAATTGGCTATTTCTGCTGTGTTGTGAATATTGATTCTCTTCACAGCTAGGTCATAGTCCATATCGTATTGCATAATTTGTATTGTTTTGCATTGTTCTTCGGAAAGGTAATAGGGAGATGAGCTGTCAAGCAAATGGGAGGGGCCGTGATTGAGAAGCTCACTCAGTGCGTGTCGTGCGGGATGTATGCACACCTGGAGCAGCCGACACAGTGTGAATACATCTGCATGAGATGTGTGTGAACGGTTGCCCTGGAAGCCTAGGTAACTGGTCTAGAGCAAACAGTTTAGCGACTGAGGAGTTGCAGGTGGGGGGACGACACACCGGTAGATGAGAATAATCAGGTAGCTAGCTGGGTCACTGTTAGAAGGAATAAAAAGAGGGGGAGGCACGACATCTCAGAACTAAACCAACCCGAACAAATTCACCCGATTGGACGAAGATTCGCTGGATGATAGCGAGGAAATGACAGAGCTGGAGGAGACTGTTCCCTCTAGCAACTGGTGGAGTGGTCCCTCCGGCACATACGGGATGAAAGAGAGCGGTACCCAGGCAGATTGTGGTGGTAGGGGACTCGATCATCAGGAAGACAGACAGAACAATTTGCTACTGGGATCGTGATCGCCATACAGGCTGTTGTCTCCCGGGTGCTCGGGTACGGCACATCGCGGACTGTGTAGATAGATTGTTAGGAGGGGCTGGGAATGACCCGGCGGTCTTAGCGCACGTTGGCACCAACAACAAAGTTAGTGGTAGGTGGGATGACCTTAAGAAAGATTATAGGGACTTAGGCCAGAAACTAAAGGAAAGGACATCTAAGGTAATATTCTCCGAAATACTACCTGTGCCACGCGCTAGCCCAGGGAGGCAGAGGGAGATCAGGGAGGTAATGAAGAGGGTAGGGGGGGGGGGGGGGGGGGTTCAGATGGTTAGAAGGTTGGAGGAGCTTTTAAACTAGGAGCCTGGGGGGAGGGCTTAGCTAGAAACTATGGGTCATGCAGTGAGAATAGTAAGGATGGTGGTAGTGAACTAAAGGGGGTGGAGAAGAGGGGAGTGAAAGAGCAGCCGGCAGGGGTATTTACATGGGTACTAAAAAGGGTATTACCAAAGGTATTGCCAAAACATTAACTAACAACAATCATGGGTCATCTTTACAGCATATTGAAAGTGATGTAAGTAGCATAAGGGAAAATACTTATGTCGGGGCGGAGAGTTTAGAAGGACTAAGGGGTGTATGCAATTACGGGCGAATTGCGGCTTTTTTCGCCCGTTTTTAAATTCGGCACAATTCGACCGTCGAATTCAGGTCGGCGGGTGCCGGAATTCGACATATTCAATAAAAAACTGATTCGACAATCCCGCTGTCGAAAAACCAATTGACGGATAAGTCCGTCCTGGATTCGACTTTTCAGACGGCACAAAAATGGTTAAAAAATCCTAAAACAAATTGCGTGGGGTCCCCCCTCCTAAGCATAACCAGCCTCGGGCTCTTTGAGCCGGTCCTGGTTGTAAAAATACGGGGAAAAAATTGACATGGGATCCCCCGTATTTTAACAACCAGCACCGGGCTCTGCGTCCGTTCCAGGTGCAAAAAATACGGGGGACAAAAAGCGTAGGGGTCCCCCGTATTTTTAACACCAGCACCGGGCTCCACTAGCTGGAGAGATAATGCCACAGCCGGGGGACACTTTTATACCGGTCCCTGCGGCCGTGGCATTAAATCCCCAACTAGTCACCCCTGGCCGGGGTACCCTGGAGGAGTGGGGACCCCTTAAATCAAGGGCCCCCCCCCCACCAGCCACCCAAAGGCCAGGGGTGAAGCCCGAGGCTGTCCCCCCCATCCAAGGGCTGCGGATGGGGGGCTGATAGCCTTGTGTAAAATAAAAGAATATTGTTTTTTTTGCAGAAGAACTACAAGTCCCAGCAAGCCTCCCCCGCAAGCTGGTACTTAGAGAACCACAAGTACCAGCATGCGGGGGGAAAACGGGCCCACTGGTACCTGTAGTTCTTCTGCAAAAAAAATACCCAAATAAAAACAGGACACGCACACCGTGAAAGTACAACTTTATTACATACATGCCGACACACACACTTACCTATGTTCACACGCCGACTCTGTCCACGTCTCCAAGTAGAATCCGGGGTACCTGAAAATAAAATTACACTCACCTAAATCCAGTGTGTCCTGTTCTTTTTTTGTAATCCACGTACTTGGCAAAAAAACAAACCGCATACCCGATCCACGAACTGAAAGGGGTCCCATGTTTACACATGGGGACCCCTTTCCCCGAATGCAGAGACCCCCCCGTGACTCCTGTCACAGAGGGTCCCTTCAGCCAATCAGGGAGCGCCACGTCGTGGCACTCTCCTGATTGCCTATGCGCGTCTGAGCTGACAGACAGCGCATCGCACAGCCGCTGCATTATCTTCAATGGTGGGAACTTTGCGGTCAGCGGTGAGGTCACCTGCGGTCAGCGGCTGACCTCACCGCTGACCGCAATCCCTTCTAATATAATTAGATATGCTATTAGCAATAAAAAAAACACTAAAAAAAAACAAACATGTTTTTAAATTTTTTTATTAGATTCCGCCAGCAAAGTGAGGCGGAATGAAATTGACGAAATTACTGTCGAAAAGCACTGTTGTCAAATCGACATTCTTCAATTGAATATACTTTTGGCGAAAAGCCGCATTTTTACCATTGCAGACATGTCGAATTTGTGAACTGTCGAATTTGAAAAGTCTGTTTTTTTTTGTCGAAAAGTACTGTATTGCATTGTCGAATCTGTTTTTTTGTGTCGAAAATGCCCCGTTTTTCGACATTTACGGCAATTCGACCGCAATTGCATATACCCCTAAATGGGTTGATCAAAGAGAATAGTAAGTATGATGGGGGTGGAGAGCGAGGGCAATAAGGATTTGAAATTCCCTGCCAGAGAAGGTGGAAATGGCGGACTCTGTAAATGCATTTAAAAACAGATTGGATACATTTCTGACAGAAAAAGATATCCAAGGTTATAGCACTATAAAATATTGACATTGATAATCTGATAGGAACAAGATTTATAGTTGATAACTAGACATCAAACATTACTTCAGCAGGGACATTATAATGAACTCAGCTTAATACAGAATACAGGATGAACCCGATGGGCATTTTGCCTCTTTTCAACCACATTAACTATGTTACTATGTAAATCACTGTATTTTTCTCTTGCTGACAGTGCAAGTTGGAAAAAAGCTCCTAGGCTAGTGCTGCAAATTTGTTTCTATTAAGTCTTGGCTCTGTGGCAGAACTGTTAATGTGCCTGAACAGTGGGCAACAATGGCGGGACACTGACCAGAAGGGAAGAACATAGCACTTACTCATAAGGCATCTCCATTTCATCACAAGTGATATGAGCTGTGAGATCATCGATTACTCTGTAGTTGGAAGCATCAAGAGCAAAGAAGCAGTGCTGTTCGCTAATCAGGTGCTAAAAAAAGTGAAAGGATAAATCAGTATTTACATGATCATACCTTTACAATCTACATAATCATACCCTTACAGAGAGCCCATACTCTTTTCTTACCTCACTAAGCTTGGTGTATTCCACCTCACAGCATTCACAGTATCCACTCTTCTCCCAGGCGTGTGGTATCATACTCCTCTCCACCTCATCTTCCTCGCTGAAATCAGAAGGGTGTAGATTGTTTCCCGGTGTTATTAGCAAAACAACTTAAACAAGTTACACTTAGAAGAAAAATAAATAAATGTGTAAAATTAATAAATAAATATATAAATATATGTATATATATATATATATATATATATATATATATATTTATTTTATATCTCTCTCCATATCTGTCTGTCTATCTCATGTAGATAGACCGGCACCCCACTTAAATGCAGTATGGCCTGGGTGCCCTCCCATGGGTTTGTTTAGAACCCCAAATACATACAGAGCAGGCTGGGCGAAAGGTGTACATTAAACACCTGAAACGATGATGCAATGCTGTTGTAGCAGTCCTTTTTCTTCTATTGAAAGTGCGGGGAGTACCACCCAGCCTGATATATAAAAAAAAAAAAAAAATTATATATATATATATATATTTTCACCATGTGTCCTTGACAAAAACACCCGCCGCGGTGTTGAAACGTTGGACTCGTCATGCTGTTTGTCTCATAAATTTCTATTTCACATCAAATCCGTGGAGTGCCGCCTGTTTCTGTGGAGAGGGGGTCAGTGGACTGTGGCTTCTGATACTGCAGACACCCACATTATTTATATATATATATGTATATATATGTATATATATATATATATATATATATATATATATAGCAAAGAAACAAAGAGGCGGCACTCGGAGACTGTGTAATCAAAGTGTATTCACGAAAAGTATCATCAACGTTTCGGGGACCAGTTCCCCTTCTTCAGGATGAAGAAGAAGGGGAACTGGTCCCCGAAACGTTGATGATACTTTTCGTGAATACACAGTCTCCGAGTGCCGCCTCTTTGTTTCTTTGCTGTATGTACCGGTGGGAGACCCCCGGACGGGGAGGGCACAGGAGCAAGACATATCCCTTGGTGGATTACGTGAGTGCCGGGGCTACTGCACAGAAATATATATATATATATATATATATATATATATATACACACACACATACATACACTGTATATACATAAATATATATATATATACATATATACACATACATATATATACACACACACACACACACACACACACACACATACATACACACACACACACACACACACATGTATACGTTATGGTAAGAACTTACCGTTTATAACGGTATTTCTCCTAAGTCCACAGGATAACAATGGGATATGATGGGGCGACAGCGGATTGGCACAAAACGATCAAAGCTTTCCGGCCTCCCAGGATGCAACGGGCCCGTCCATATATCCCGCCCCCTGGCTCAGGCAAATCAATTGTATTCCAAAGCACAAGACAGGAGCATCATGTAGAGCCCCAATCAAGCGAGAAGAACACGCATGCACACCCTTCCATACAAGAAAGAAGAGGTTAGTGAATAGAAGGATCCTCAAATCAGGTGCGTCAGGGTGGGATCCCTGTGGACTTAGGAGAAATACCATTATCAATGGTAAGCTCTTACCATAACGTATATTTCTCCGGCAGGGTCCACAGGTTATCCACAGGATAACAATGGGATTTCCCAAAGCAATTTAGTGGTGGGGACGCTCCTGATTGGACAGGAGAACATTGCGCCTGAATTCAGAGTCATGAGATGCAAAAGTATCCAAGGCATAATGCCTAATGAATGTGTTTATGGAAGACCATGTGGCTGCCTTACATATCTGTTCTGCTGAAGCACCATGTTGTGCTGTCCATGAAGGACCTACTTTACGAGTAGAGTGAGCAGAGACATTAGCCGGAACAGGGAGATCAGCTTGAGAGTATGCTTCTGAAATAGCCATCTCGTCAGCGTCTGCTTAGTAGTAGGCCATCGCCTCTTGTGAAATCCGTAGAGAATGAAGAGAGAAACTGTCTTTCTGATGGAACTGGTACGATCCACGTAGATCCTTAATGCCCGGACGACGTCCAGCGACGCATCTCCCGCAGAAAGTCCCGATACCTGAAAAGCCAGGACTACAATTTCTTCATTAAGGTGGAATTTAGACACCACCTTAGGAAGATACCCAGACCTAGTTCTAAGAACTGCTTTATCTGGATAAAAAAAAAAATCAGAAAAGGAGAACGACATGACAGCGCTCCTAAATCTGATGCCATAGTCAGTAGAAAGAGAACTTTAGCTGTCAACCATTTAAGATCCACTTTATTAAGTGGTTCAAACGGAGCAACTTGCAAAGCTTTGGGGACTAGACTTAAGTCCCAAGATTATGTAGGAGGAACAAAGGGAGATTGAATGCGCAGCATTCCCTGGAAAAAAGTACGCACATCCTGTAAATTGGCAATTTTCTTTTGGAAAGATACAGTCAATGCTGATACTTGAACTCTCAAGGAAGCCACCTTCAAACCTTTATCCATTCCTGCCTGAAGGAAAGCTAAGACCCTGGAAACTCTGAAGTCGGGTCTATACTTCTCTCACTGCACCAATGCATATAGGTCTGCCATATTCTGTGATAAATACGAGCTGAGGAGGGTTTCCTTGCTCTGAGCATTGTTTGAATTACCTGTTGTGAGAATCCTCTTGACTTCAGGATAGAGGTTTCAAGAGCCACGCCGTCAAAGACAGTCGATCCAGATGTCTGTGATAACAAGGACCCTGCATTAGTAGATCTGGACGTTGAGGGAGCAGAAGTGGAGCATCCATCGACATTCTCTGCAGATCTGTGTACCAATGCCTTCTGGGCCAAGCCGGAGCTATTAGAACTACGGCACCCTTTGCTTGCTTTATTTTCCTCACCACCCTGGGTAACAGGGTGATCGGGGGAAACAGATATGCCAGATGAAAGTCCCATTTCACTGACAAGGCGTCCACAATGATCGCTTTGGGATCCTTTGTTCTTGACCCGTATGCGGGAACTTTCTTGTTCAGACGGGACGCCATGAGATATATCTCTGGCAATCCCCACTTGTCTACTAGAGTCTGAAAGACCTCAGAGTGTAGAGCCCATTCGCTTGCCTAAATGGCGTGTCGACTGAGAAAGTCCGCTTCCCAGTTTAGGACTCCCGGAACGAATACTGCGGACAAGGCTGGGAGATGGAGTTCTGCCCACTTTAGTATGCGACTTACCTCAGTCATTGCGGTTTGGCTGCAGGTTCCTCCCTGATGGTTGACGTACGCTACTGCCGTTGTATTGTCCGAGCGGATCAGGACTGGATTTCCTTGAAGAATGTCCTTTGCCTGAATCAGTGCCATGTATATGGCCCGAAGTTCTAACAGGTTTATTGGCAGGCAACTTTCTTCTGTGGTCCATTGTCCCTGAAACGATAATTTTCCGGACACTGTTCCCCAGCCCTGAAGACCGGCATCTGTTGTCAGGATTTCCCAATCTGATATCCAAAAGGGTCTCCCCTTGTCTTAATAAGATGTCTGTAGCCACCAGGCTAATGACTTTACCTTTACTGGAAGTACCATCGTCTGTTTCTTTATTGTCTGATGTACTCCATTCCATCTGGCCAGAATCAGGCGCTGCTGAGGACTCAAGTGGAATTGCGCATACTCCACCATGTCGAATGTTGACACCATCAAACCCATCACTCGCATTGCTGCGTGAATTGATACTGTTTGACTGTGTAAACTCCTGAATCTTTGACTGTACCTTGGATATCTTGTTCCGAGGTAAAAATACCTTCTGCAGACTTGAATCCAGTACAGCCCCCAAGTGAGTCATATGTTGTGACGGAACCAGAGACGACTTTGCCCAATTTATAAGCCACCCGTGCCTCTGCAGACATGATATTGTCTGTTGAAGATGACACAGGAGCAATTCCTGTGATTGTGCCAGGAATAAAAGGTCGTCGAGGTACGGAAAAATTCTTATCCCCTGCTTGCGGAGATAAGCTGCCATAACCACCATAATCTTGGTAAATACTCTTGGGGCTGTGGCTAACCCAAAGGGTAGGGCCTGGAACTGAAAATGCTGCTGGAGGATAGCGAACCTGAGATAAAACACTGATGAGACATGTAGGTAAGCATCCTGAATATCCAGGGATACCATATAATCCCCTGGCTCCATGGCCAAAACTATGGAACGTAAGGTCTCCATGTGGAACTTCGGCACCCAAATATATTTGTTTAGCATTTTGAGATTGAGAATGGCCCGAAATGACCCATTTGGCTTCTGGACCAAAAATAGGTTGGAGTAAAAACCTTGCCCCTGTTGTGCCGGGGATACTATTACGCCTGATTGAAGCAATTTCTGAACTGCTTCTTGCAAAGCCCTGGCCTCTGTCTCTACCCGAGATGGGCTGGTGCAGAAGAACCTTCGAGGAGGATGCTTCTTGAAGGGAAAAACATAACCTAGAGATACCGCTCCCTGCATCTGTTGTAGATTGTCGCCAGATGTGTGCAAACTGAAGAAGTCAACCCCCCACCCTGGGATCCCCCAGGTGGAGGCCTGCACCATCAGGCTGGTGGCTTATCATCTGGTTTGGAAGCTGGCCCTCTGGTAGCCCAATGCTTTTTTGATTTAGCAAACTTATTGTATTGGGGCTGTTTTAGTTCACTTTTTCCCTTTGGTTTTTCTTGAGACCGAAAGCTTGGACCCCTAGGTCTGGGGTTATATGTGAAAGGAAACTTGACCTTCTTGGAGTCTGTTTCTGACTCCAGAATATCTGTCAATTCTTTACCAAACAGAATATTAACCGAAAAAGGCAGAGATTCCAAAACTTTCTTGGATTCTGAATCAGTTTTCCATGTACGTAACCAAACTGTTCTGCGAGCAGCTATCGTTGAGGCTGATTCCCCAAAAGCAATAGTACCCATATCTAGTGCAGCTTCTTCCAAGAATACTGCTGCTTGTTTTTTTTTTTTTTGATAAATGTTTTTATTGTTTTTTTTTCAGAGAGAAAATATAGCAATGACATTACAGGATCAGATGTATCAGCAGAAACATTAGACATCATTATTACAAACATAAAATAAACACAGCAAGAAAACAGGAGACATCCAGGGTATCGTCTGACATACGTTATAAAGAAAAATCTGCCACTGCAAATTAAGTATTATAAACCAGTAAATTAACAAAGATTAAGAAGATATGGGGGGGTGGGGGGGGGGGAAGGGGAATAGAAGGAGAGGCAAGATAGAGTATACGAATTGATGATAAGAAAGATAAAATCAATGCACATCTTCAACATTGTCCAGCGTATGTTAGAACATAGACACATTTCACTCAGTAAAAGAGGGGTAGGACCCAGTGTGAAATCACTAAACAGACAATTTTATAAGACCCAGTTAAGAAATCAAAAGTAAGCAATTGTATATACGCAAATACGGATTTAAATCAAGCTATAGGTGTAGGAAGGTCTATGGAACATCTGGAATGGCATACAGAAACAGATATTGGATGGTAGACCAGGGGAATTTAAGTGAGGGCGGGTATAGAAAGAATTTGAGGGGGCTGTCAATATAGGCATATACTAGAGGGCAAGAGGTATAGGAAGGGTAAAATTATTCAGTAGAATATCTATGTGTGTCCAACACCGCATAGATTTGATTCTGTAATCCCATAGGCTTCGATGACATAAAGACTCCCCACTTCTTAAGAAAAGCGGACATACCACTCCGAGAATCTGAAACCAGTTCATATCTATCGAAATACATATATCTCATTAGAAGATCATCTAGTTCTCTTAGAGATGGGTAGTGTTTAACAATCCATGAATTTAGTATTACCTTTTTTGCAGCTGCCACAAAAATTATCAAGAAAAGAACGAACAGTTTTGCAGAGGGAGACAAATTCCGAGTATCGAAGTTGGCAAAAAGTAATAGAACCGGGTCTAGAGAAATATTCAAGAGGAAGGTATTGTTCAAATAATTTATAATCTTATGCCAGTATTTTTTTTATATGTCCACAGGACCATAGACTGTGAAACAGAGAAGCTTAAGATGCACTACATTTCGGGCACCGACCGGATTCTCCCTCTACAAAATGCTTCCTCTGACCTTGTGACATGTAGGCTCTATGCACTGTTTTAATATGTACTTCTTGTAAAACAGAGGCAAGTACAGTACGGAGAGTGTTATCATAGTTTTTGAATAAAGCATCGGCATGTGTCAAAGATGTCAGATTTCCAGGTTGTGCGAGTTAGTTCTTTAATTTTCAAAGAGTGTGAATTCAGCAGTTTATTATTACTATAGCTAAGGAATATTGGTTGTAGGGGGTCTTGAAAAACATCTATGTCTGACGAGGTGGGTAGGGAAAGAGCATAATGGGTAACCAGCATGAGAGCAAATAAACAGTTACTTGAAATGTTAAATTCAAGCTGCAAAGTTTGAAACGATTTTACCTTACCTCCCGGGCCGAATACCTGAGCTATAACTCTAAGGCCTTTTGTGATAAGCCTTTGGTAGGCAGGGTTTTTCGATCCCAGGTGTAAAGGCGGGATTTCCCCAAATCGGTAACCAATCTCTCCTGAAGGTATGCCTGTGTAAAATAGCATTCACTTCAACCCATGCCCCATAAATATCTCTAAAAAATAAATTAGTATAAACGTGTTTAGGAATTAGTTGTCTA
The DNA here is from genome assembly GCF_028390025.1 of Pseudophryne corroboree. Lineage (NCBI taxonomy): Eukaryota > Metazoa > Chordata > Amphibia > Anura > Myobatrachidae > Pseudophryne > Pseudophryne corroboree. The sequence continues at coordinate 378,033,194 of NC_086446.1, read as the reverse complement.
GAGGTTTGTAGGAGAGCTCCTGGAGAATAAGGGGAGAAGAGTTCGCATTCCAATCCAAAATCAGTAAATATTTCATGCTCCATTAACCAATTAAGGACAAATCTAACGAGAAGCGCTCTAGAGTAATGGGTCAAATCTGGCAGACTTAATCCTCCCTCAGATTTGTGTCCTCGTAACTTCCAGGAAGCAATTTGAAGTTTCTTAGACTTCCACAGAAACTTAGAGCAAGCAGTGGTGATACGTCTAATGTCCTTCGCTATTAATGTAATAGGCAGTAATTGCATAAGTTAAGTTAGTTTAGGCAAGAGAACGGTTTTGAATACTTCAAGCCTTCCCAATAGGGATAATGGCAAGTCATGCCAACCTTCCATAGATTGTTCTACCTTGGGATATAATTTAACAGATAGAGATCATTCAATTGGTTTGGTATATTGACTCCAAGGTATTTAATATGGGAGGGCATAATTTTAATATCTCTCAGACCATTCGCATATGGTAACACTGGTGTATTGACTGTCAACATAAGTAATTCTGATTTATTAATGTTTATTTTGTAACCGGAAATGGCACCAAATTTAGAAATAATATCTAAGGCCTCTGGAATTGAATGTTCCGGGTTGGAAAGGAATAGGAGCATATCATTGGCAAACAACGATATTCTCAAATCCCGTTGGCCAATCTTGATGCCCTGGAACAATGGTGACTGTCTTATAGCTATTGCTAAGGGTTCAAGCGCCAATATGAACAGTAGCGGGGGGAGAACGCTGATCCTTGAGTAAATTAGATAGTAATCTATTTGATTTATTTGTGGGACATAAAGTTTCTGACGAAAGTATAAGAGGCTTCCAATTTAATAAATATCCTCTTGAACTGCTTCCTTGCTTGTAAGTAGGGGTCACGAGTGTTTGGTGAGGGACAGGTTTTATATGATTGAAAGGTGGAGGTGAGTAATTTTTGCGCTAAAGTGTAGGCCAATATGTCTTTCTTCTTGTGTGCAGTAGTGTGAGAAATGATAACACCTCTAATAGTTGCCTTAAAAGCTTGCCAAAAAAGCACCAGGTTATGAATTTTAGTATCTAAGTTTTCTTTTTCAAAGTCTTCCCAAGCCTGAAAAACTACACTCTTTAGAGAATTAGAATGTGCCAGAGATGAAGGACAACGCCACCTAATAAACTTCCCTTTATCATGAGCAAAGAAGGGTTTCACCCATATTACCGCATGGTCGGAAATTACAATTGATTCCATTTCTGCAGCAGCAATTTTTGGCAATAACGAAGCACATATCAAAACGTAGTCTATGCGAGACAAAGTTCCCTTTGCTGCCGATAGGCAGGAAAATTCTTTATCTATCGGGTGTAGCATGTGCCATGAGTCAAGGAAATTGAGCTTTTTCGCAAGTTCTGGTATGACCAATGAAGGTAATTTAGGTGGTGGCGTTGAGATAATATGTCTATATAACTAGGTAAGGGACACTAGATTCATATCACCGCACATAAAAATAGGGAGATGGGTGTGAGGAAGCATTAAAGCAATCATTTTCAGCATAAAGGCCTTAGACTACACATTAGGAGCATATATAGATGCACAAACAAATTTCTGTTTTTCATACAACAGATGGCAGAAAACATAACGTCCCAAAGGGTCTAGTTTTATCTCCAACACTTGGAGTTGGGATCTAGCTAGGATCGCCACATCTCTGGATTTTGAATTATAAGAAGCGGAAGAAAGGACTTTCCATCCTAATAAATTAAGCTTGATCACTTCGCTTTGTATAAGATGGGTTTCCTGCAGACACACTATATCCAAGTGTAGTTTACGAAGATACATCAGCACACATTTACGTTTTTTGGGGGGAGTTAACACCCCCCCCCCCCCCCCCACGTTCCGACTGCCTATTTGAACAGACATGACAGGAGGTCAGAAAGAGGACAGAAGAGAAAGGTGTTCTTGCATAAAATATCCATACTGAGTACATTATAGCGATGGAACCATCTGAGACTGACTAGGTAATAGGATGTGTCTAGAATGAGCACGAGAGAAAAACAGCGTTGAAGAATAACAGAAAAGAAAAGGAAGACATAAGAAAGAAAACAATATCCAATAGAAAACATGAAATAGGGAGGGAGAGACTTTATTTGACATTAAGCATCAAACATATTGCCTAGCGCAAAAAGCAACAAACCAAATCATTAGCCATTATTTGATCATGTGGCACTGGCGTGATATGTATCATCAGGGTAGGGCATCAGTGACAAAACCTATATACAGGCAAGCGACCATAGTATAGGAGGAAACAATGTGAAAGCAGATGCCGAAATCATACGTGAAAACCAGAGAGGCAGCTAGGATTCAGACCAGATCCCATGAGACACCGTGAATCAACCCGTATCAGCATATTCTAGCATCGGAAGTTAGTGGTGTTGAGAGGGGACCAATAGCAGTCCAAGAGACAACATAACTTCAGCCATATGGGGGTCATAAAGCCCATATCAGTAGTGTATGTAAAACAAAGATAACAAACGGTGAATGAGAACAGCAGCAAGTGTCCTGAGTGATTATTCGCATTCAGACATCCTGGATCGGGAATGAGCATCTGCAGAGGATTCTCTAAGGAATTCTTCAGCATCGGCAGGAGTCAGGAAGTCCTTAAACGAAGAGCCATCGTACAGGCGCAGCCGAGCCGGGTAAAGTAGTGCAAACTTCCTATTTTCCGGAATGAGTCGCGAGCATAGTGGTGCGAAATTCCTCCTGGTCTTGGATAATTCTGCGGAATAATCTTGGACTAATAAGATCGTGTGTTCCTCCCAGGATATTTGTTTAAGCTTGCGGGACGCTGACCATAATAGCTCCTTGTGCAAGAAGTTGAGTGGCTTGAAAATCACTGCACGAGGTCTTGCACCCTCTTGTGGCCGCACTGGGCCTAATCTGTGAGCCCTTTCTATTACAATATCATTACAACTATCTTGTACATGTAGTAACTCTGGTAGGGAAGTCTTTATGAAATCAAAGAGGGCTTGACCTTTCACAGACTGCAAATTCCCTCTTCTAGATTTATTTTCCAAATCCTGTAGTTTGTTGTGAACGTGGAGGATTTCTTTAGTATTCTGGGAACGGGTGGGCGGTGCAGCGGAGTTCCGTGGAACAGCAGCCGTCCATGAGGGGGGCGGAAGCGGAAGTACTGCTGCTTGTTTAATATGGGCTATATAAGATTCTTGCTCTCTAGAAGCTGATGAAAAAAATCACCTTCCAATGCCTCAGCCCAGGCAGCCACTGCCTTTGCTATCCAAACAGAAGCCATAGCTGGCCTTATGACTGATCCAGATAGGGAAAATATGGTTTTTAGAAAACCATCCACTCTCCTATCTGTGACATCATTTAAAGATGTTGATGGCAAAGGCAATATAGATTTTCGCACTAATCGAATCACGTGCGTATCTACCTTAGGAGCTACCTCCCTTTTTAAACAGTCCCCGGCTGGAAAAGGATAATTAGAATCCCTTTTTTGAGAATTCTATATTTTTTGTTGGGAGTTGCCAAAGCCTCTTCCATAAATTCCATCAGTTGGTCTGACCCTGGAAACTCAGTCTTAACTGTCTTAGGATGTTTAAACACAGGTGCCTTGGTTTTTAACACAAGCTCTGCTGAATCTTCTAAGGACAGAATGACCTTCATTGCTCTAATTAATTCAGCTACGTCCACTTCTTCCTCCTCTTTGTATACTGAAGTAGAGTAAATAGAGCTTTCATCATCCGATTAATCATCATGTGTAGCCTGTGAAGGTGAAGATTTACTTACCATCGGTTTATCAGCTTGTTTCATTTGAGAAGCTGCTGGGGGAAATGATATACCGTAGGTAGGGCGCTGCATGTTTGAATACCCTATACCTGGTACCGAAGCTGTAGGAATTATCCGTTCAGCTATACTGGACAAAGTCAGTGCAAACATAGCCCAAGGTGGATCCATCTGTACCTGATGTTGTACAGGGATCTGCCTTGTGTTCTGCTGAAAAACAAAACAATTTGCACATAAACCATCCTGAACCAGATCCTGAGAGGATAATACCGTTTTGCAAGACAAACATGATATGAGTGTTTCTGTAAGTGTACCTTCGTCACCATTGCCACTCTTAGACATGATAAATAATCAGCACTTTCACAGTGTACTACACAATTTGTGACTGTAATCACTTTAACCTTCTAAAGTGATATCAATCTGACCCTACCCATACACCAGCATTGAGGATCAGAAGAAAACAGCTGACAAACATATATTAAGGTCAGCAATAACACTAGCAGTCAGACACGTTATATATTAGTCATATGAGCATATCATCAACTACAAACACTTTTTAAAGTATGTAGGCGAACATTCACTGAATCCTGTATAAACAGATCTAACGTATTCAGACGCAATGCGAAGAAAACCACAGTAAATGTACACAGACTCATATGCAATAGGCACTTAAGTTAACTATTCGTACTTGACAAAGTAGATAGAAATTTAGTGCCGTATAGCCCGTACTTATTAAAGTGGGATACAGGGAGACCCGTCTCGCTTCCAGTGATCAATCAATACGTTAGCAAACGCTGAGTGGATCCAGACGCTACTAGTGTACACTGCCGCTCCAGGAACCTATAGTGGACACAGACGCTCAGTGAACACAGATGCACTGGTCTTATGGTAACGTTCAGTGAACACAGACGCAGTGATCACACAGCTGCCTATGATGCGACCGGATCTCCCGTGGTAGCGCTTAGTGAACACTGATGCAGCGGCCTATGCTGCGACCGAGTCCCCTCTGGCAGCGTCTGAGACGGAAGCGAGGAAACAGTTCATGGTGGGAGACTCAATGGAAACTGGTCATGAACCGGGAGGAGGGGCGACCAGGAGAGCGTCTAACTCCCCACCGCTGACATCAACCCTAGGGATCGCGGCCTCACGATATTCCTAGTGCATCTGATCCCCAAGGCCTAGCGCTGGAGCACCCATGGTGGCGGCACATCAGCTACTGTTTGGTAGTCTAGTCCCAAAACAGTGCGGCTGTGTCCGTATTCCATCTACTAAGCGGAATCGATGCCTTACCTTCCCTCCGTGCCCCAGCCACAGCCTAGTAACGTTTGATGGACCTACTAGTATATCAGACACAGACGCCAGCCGAAACAGCACTGTACTCATGAGTTAACGTTGTCGCAACCCAGCGGAGAGTTGTTGGAGCGACTCTTTCCAATATGCGTATAAGACGATGTTTGGAAAGATCACTCAAAAAAACCGTAAGACTATAAAAATAAAATAAAAAAGCTTGGGCTTCTAGTGAAACAGCAGCCCTCTGACCATGGTCCGGCTCCTGCCGCACCAAACAAAAAAAAACCTGATTTGCCTGAGCCAGGGGGTGGGATATATGGACTGGCACGTTGCATCCTGGGAGGTCGGAAAGCTTTGATCGTTTGGTGCCAATCTGCTGTTGCTCCATCATATCCCATTGTTATCCTGTGTACCCTGCCGGAGAAACATACATACACACTGGACCGCCGGGATCCCGTACCCAACCCTTCAAGACACCTCAAACGTTTGTGTTTAGTCATGGTTCAGAAAACCCACAAGCATTACTTGCAGGCCCTGGTTTTTTTACATGAAAGTAAGGAAGCCAAGTGTAAAAAATTATTACTCCTTCCCTGGTTTATTCAATTGGTAGATTGCCTTTAAATGTATTTTATCAAAAGTACAGTGGGGCCTTGATTGCTATCGTGCTTTAACTGTACACAGTAGTGTCTTCAGATCACATCACTACTTATGGGATAGGACAGTGGTTCCCAAACTGGGTGCCACAGGTTGGCAGCCCAGTACTAATCAAAATTATTTTTGGCCAGTGTACTAGTCAAAACCAGTGCTGGTAGTTGTCCATAATACATGGACAAAGAAGTATAATTTATTTACAGGTTGAGTATCCCTTATCCAAAATGCTTGGGACCAGAAGTGTTTTGGATATCGGATTTTTCCATATTTTGGAATAATTGCATACCATAATGAGATATCATGGCGATGGGACCAGAGTCTAAGCACAGAATGCATTTATGTTTCATATACATCTTATACACACAGCCTGAAGGTAATTTTAGCCAATATTTTGAATAACTTTGAGCATTAAACAAAGTGTGTGTACAGTCACACAATTCATTTATGTTTCATATACACCTTATACACACAGCCTGAAGGTCATTTAATACAATATTTTTAATAACTTTGTGTATTAAACAAAGTTTTTGTACACTGAGCCATCAGAAAACAAAGGTTTCACTAGCTCACTCTCACGCAAAAAAAATCTGTATTTTGGAATATTTGGATATGGGATACTCAACCTGAATTAACAATTTCTTATATAGCGCAGAATATTCCGTTGCGCTGTACAAGAAGTAATACTTGTGGATGAGAGACGCAGATCTTGTGCAGAGCAGAGAGGTCCGGTAGGGATATATTTTGAGAGGAGTAAAGAGATGTATGTTGGTGCAGTTTGGTCAATAACCTTGTATGTAAGTAATAGTATTCTATATTTAATAGGGTAGAACATCGGTAACCAATGAAGGTACTGACAGAGTGGATCTGCAGACTAACGTCTAGCGATGAAGTTTAGCCTCGCAGCTGCATTCAAAATGGATTGTAGTGGTGAGAGCCTATGTTTGGGAAGACCAGTCAGGAGGCTATTACAATAATCAATGCGGGAGAAAATGAGAGCATGGTGTCGAAGTCGAAAATAAGAATTTACTTACCGATAATTCTATTTCTCGTAGTCCGTAGTGGATGCTGGGAACTCCGTAAGGACCATGGGGAATAGCGGCTCGGCAGGAGACTGGGCACAAAAGTAAAAGCTTTAGGACTACCTGGTGTGCACTGGCTCCTCCCCCTATGACCCTCCTCCAAGCCTCAGTTAGGATACTGTGCCCGGACGAGCGTACACAATAAGGAAGGATATTGAATCCCGGGTAAGACTCATACCAGCCACACCAATCACACCGTACAACCTGTGATCTGAACCCAGTTAACAGCATGATAACAGAGGAGCCTCTGAAAAGATGGCTCACAACAATAATAACCCGATTTTTGTAACAATAACTATGTACAAGTATTGCAGACAATCCGCACTTGGGATGGGCGCCCAGCATCCACTACGGACTACGAGAAATAGAATTATCGGTAAGTAAATTCTTATTTTCTCTGACGTCCTAGTGGATGCTGGGAACTCCGTAAGGACCATGGGGATTATACCAAAGCTCCCAAACGGGCGGGAGAGTGCGGATGACTCTGCAGCACCGAATGAGAGAACTCCAGGTCCTCCTCAGCCAGGGTATCAAATTTGTAGAATTTAGCAAACGTGTTTGCCCCTGACCAAGTAGCTGCTCGGCAAAGTTGTAAAGCCGAGACCCCTCGGGCAGCCGCCCAAGATGAGCCCACTTTCCTTGTGGAATGGGCTTTTACAGATTTTGGCTGTGGCAGGCCTGCCACAGAATGTGCAAGCTGAATTGTGCTACAAATCCAATGAGCAATAGTCTGCTTAGAAGCAGGAGCACCCAGCTTGTTGGGTGCATACAGGATAAACAGCGAGTCAGATTTTCTGACTCCAGCCGTCCTGGAAACATATTTTCAGGGCCCTTACTACGTCCAGCAACTTGGAGTCCTCCAAGTCCCTAGTAGCCGCAGGCACCACAATAGGCTGGTTCAAGTGAAATGCTGAAACCACCTTAGGGAGAAATTGAGGACGAGTCCTCAATTCTGCCCTGTCCGAATGAAAAATTAGGTAAGGGATTTTATAGGATAAAGCCGCCAATTCTGAGACACGCCTGGCTGAAGCCAGGGCTAACAGCATTACCACCTTCCATGTGAGATATTTTAAGTCCACAGTGGAAAGTGGTTCAAACCAATGTGATTTTAGGAATCCCAAAACTACATTGAGATCCCAAGGTGCCACTGGAGGCACAAAAGGAGGTTGTATATGCAGTACCCCCTTGACAAACGTCTGTACTTCAGGAACTGAAGCCAGTTCTTTTTGGAAGAAAATCGACAGGGCCGAAATTTGAACCTTAATGGACCCTAATTTTAGGCCCATAGACAGTCCTGTTTGCAGGAAATGCAGGAAACGACCCAGTTGAAATTCCTCTGTAGGGGCCTTCCTGGCCTCGCACCACGCAACATATTTACGCCAAATACAATGATAATGTTGTACGGTTACATCCTTCCTGGCTTTGATCAGGGTAGGGATGACTTCATCCGGAATGCCTTTTTCCTTCAGGATCCGGCGTTCAACCGCCATGCCGTCAAACGCAGCCGCGGTAAGTCTTGGAACAGACAGGGTCCCTGCTGGAGCAGGTCCTTTCTTAGAGGTAGAGGCCACGGGTCCTCTGTGAGCATCTCTTGAAGTTCCGGGTACCAAGTCCTTCTTGGCCAATCCGGAGCCACGAGTATAGTCCTTACTCCTCTCCTTCTTATGATCCTCAGTACCTTGGGTATGAGAGGCAGAGGAGGGAACACATACACTGACTGGTACACCCATGGTGTTACCAGAGCGTCCACAGCTATTGCCTGAGGGTCCCTTGACCTGGCGCAATACCTGTCTAGTTTTTTGTTGAGGCGGGACGCCATCATGTCCACCTTTGGTTTTTCCCAACAGTTCACAATCATGTGGAAGACTTCTGGGTGAAGTCCCCACTCCCCCGGGTGGAGGTCGTGTCTGCTGAGGAAGTCTGCTTCCCAGTTGTCCACTCCCGGAATGAACACTGCTGACAGTGCTATCACATGATTTTCTGCCCAGCGAAGAATCCTTGCAACTTCTGTCATTGCCCTCCTGCTTCTTGTGCCGCCCTGTCTGTTTACGTGGGCGACTGCCGTGATGTTGTCCGACTGGATCAGCACCGGCTGACCTTGAAGCAGAGGTCTTGCTAGGCTCAGAGCATTGTAGATGGCTCTTAGCTCCAGGATATTTATGTGAAGTGATGTCTCCAGGCTTGACCACAAGCCCTGGAAATTTTTTCCCTGTGTGACTGCTCCCCAGCCTCTCAGGCTGGCATCCGTGGTCACCAGGACCCAGTCCTGAATGCCGAATCTGCGGCCCTCTAGAAGATGAACACTCTGCAACCACCACAGGAGAGACACTCTTGTCCTTGGAGACAAGATTATCCGCTGATGCATCTGAAGATGCGACCCGGACCATTTGTCTAGCAGATCCCACTGGAAGGTTCTTGCGTGGAATCTGCCGAATGGGATTGCTTCGTAAGAAGCCACCATTTTTCCCAGAACCCTTGTGCATTGATGCACTGAGACTTGGCCTGGTTTTAGGAGCTTTCTGACTAGTTCGGATAACTCCCTGGCTTTCTCCTCCGGGAGAAACACCTTTTTCTGGACTGTGTCCAGGATCATCCCTAGGAATAAAAGTCGTGTCGTCGGGATCAGCTGCGCTTTTGGAATATTGAGAATCCAACCGTGCTGGCGCAGCACTATCTGAGATAGTGCTACCCCGACTTCCAACTGTTCCCTGGATCTTGCCCTTATCAGGAGATCGTCCAAGTAAGGGATAACTAAAACTCCCTTCCTTCGAAGGAGTATCATCATTTCGGCCATTACCTTGGTAAAGACCCGGGGTGCCGTGGACAATCCAAACGGCAGCGTCTGAAACTGATAGTGACAGTTCTGTACCACAAACCTGAGGTACCCTTGGTGAGAAGGGTAAATTGGGACATGTAGGTAAGCATCTTTGATGTCCAGAGACACCATATAGACCCCTTCTTCCAGGTTTGCAATCACTGCTCTGAGTGACTCCATCTTGAATTTGAACCTTTGTATGTAAGTGTTCAAGGATTTCAGGTTTAAAATTGGTCTCACCGAGCCGTCCGGCTTTGGTACCACAAATAGTGTGGAATAGTACCCCTTTCCCTGTTGTAGGAGGGGTACCTTGATTATCACCTGCTGGGAATACAGCTTGTGAATGGCTTCCAATACTGCCTCCCTGTCTGAGGGAGACGTCGGTAAAGCAGACTTTAGAAAACGGCGAGGGGGAGACGTCTCGAATTCCAATTTGTACCCCTGAGTGGGCCCACTGCGCACTGAACTTCTTGAGACGGGCCCCCACCGTGCCTGAGTCCGCTTGTAAAGCCCCAGCGTCATGCTGAGGACTTTGCGGAGGCGGGAGAGGGCTTTTGTTCCTGGGAACTGGCTGTTTGTTGCAGCCTTTTTCCTCTCCCTCTGCCACGGGGCAGAAATGAGGCGCCTTTTGCCCGCTTGCCCTTATGGGGCCGAAAGGACTGCGCCTGATAATATGGCGTCTTCTTAGGTTGAGAAGCTACCTGGGGTAAAAATGTGGATTTTCCAGCAGTTGCCGTGGCTACCAGGTCAGATAGACCTACCCCAAATAACTCCTCCCCCTTATAAGGCAATACTTCCATGTGCCTTTTAGAATCCGCATCACCTGACCACTGCCGCGTCCATAAACCTCTTCTTGCAGAAATGGACAGCGCGCTAACTCTTGATGCCAGTCGGCAAATATCCCTCTGTGCATCACGCATATATAGAAATGCATCCTTCAAATGCTCTATAGTCAATAATATACTGTCCCTATCCAGGGTATCAATATTTTCAGTCAGGGAATCCGACCACGCCAGGCCCGCACTGCACATCCAGGCTGAGGCTATTGCTGGTCGCAGTATAACACCCGTGTGAGAGTATATACATTTTAGAATATTCTCCAGCTTTCTATCGGCAGGTTCCTTTAGGGCGGCCGTATCAGGAGAGGGTAGTGCTACCTGTTTTGACAAGCGTGTGAGCGCTTTATCCACCCTAGGGGGTGTTTCCCAACGTGCCCTATCCTCTGGCGGGAAAGGGTACGATGCCAATAACCTTTTAGGAATTATCAGTTTTTTATCGGGGGAAACCCACGCCTCATCACACACTTCATTTAATTCCTCGGATACAGGAAAAACTACAGGCAGTTTTTCTCACCAAACATAATACCCTCCTTAGTGGTACTTGTATTATCAGATATATGCAATACATTTTTCATTGCTTTAATCGTGTAACGTGTGGCCCTAGTGGAAGTCACGTTTGTCTCCTCATCGACACTGGAGTCAGTATCCGTGTCTGTGTCTTCCATCTGAGGTAACGGGCGTTTTAAAGCCCCTGATGGCGTTTGAGACCCCTGGACAGGCACAAGCTGATTAGCCGGCTGTCTCATGTCGTCAACTGTCTGTCTTAAGGAGCTGACACTGTCACGCAGTTCCTTCCACAAGCTCATCCACTCAGGTGTCGACTCCCTAGGGGGCGACAACTGTATAATAGGCAATTGCTCCGCTTCCATCTCATTTTCCTCCTCAAACATGTCGACACAATCGTACCGACACACCGCACACACACAGGGAATGCTCTGATAGAGGACAGGACCCCACTAGCCCTTTGGGGAGACAGAGGGAGAGTATGCCAGCACACACCAGAGCGCTATATATATACAGGAATACCACTATCAAGTGTGTTTTTCCTTTATAGCTGCTGTTAATATAAAACTGCGCCAAATAAGTGCCCCCCCTCTCTTTTTTACCCTTTTCTGTAGTGCAGGACTGCAGGGGAGAGTCAGGGAGACGTCCTTCCAGCGGAGCTGTGATGGAAAATGGCGCCCGTGTGCTGAGGAGATAGGCTCCGCCCCCTTCTCGGCGGCCTTTTCTCCCGCTTTTTTGGTAATTCTGGCAGGGGTTAAAATACACCCATATAGCCCTGGGGGTTATATGTGGTGTATTTATGCCAGCCAAGGTGTTTTACATTGCTGCTCAGGGCGCCCCCCCCAGCGCCCTGCACCCTCAGTGACCAGAGTGTGAAGTGTGCTGAGTAACAATGGCGCACAGCTGCAGTGCGCTACCTTGTTGAAGACTGATGTCTTCTGCCGCCGATTTTTCCGGACCTTTTCTTGCTTCTGGCTCTGTAAGGGGGCCGGCGGCGCGGCTCCGAGGCTGGGCCTGTGTTCGGTCCCTCTGGAGCTAATGGTGTCCAGTAGCCTAAGAAGCCCAATCCACTCTGCACGCAGGTGAGTTCGCTTCTTCTCCCCTTAGTCCCTCGATGCAGTGAGCCTGTTGCCAGCAGGTCTCACTGAAAATAAAAAACCTAAAACTAAACTTTTCACTAAGAAGCTCAGGAGAGCCCCTAGTGTGCACCCTTCTCGTTCGGGCACAAAAATCTAACTGAGGCTTGGAGGAGGAGCCAGTGCACACCAGGTAGTCCTAAAGCTTTTACTTTTGTGCCCAGTCTCCTGCGGAGCCGCTATTCCCCATGGTCCTTACGGAGTTCCCAGCATCCACTAGGACGTCAGAGAAAATATTATACTCACATGCAAACACCACAGAGTGGCCTCTGTGCGTGCGCATACCCGGATGCTGCGTACATTGGCTCGTGAAGCCCTGCGTATTAGCACGTGGTATGAGTAAATACGGTAACATACGCATTCGCATAAAGCCACAAAGCCATATTCAATATTTTATCCATATAGTGCATAATTTACACAGTCTGTACACTATTCAACGGCAAGTTACTGTGCGCACACAAAATAAGCAAATCCCTCATACACATTCAAAGGCGATACTTCCAAGAACTCAATTACAAACAGTGTCTTGAATGTATCAAACTGTCTTGTTTACGCAAAGCTTTGTGATCATGGAAAATAGACCCTGAGCTGAGGGGAATGTGTAAATACCGTTGTTTGCCCCCATTGTTTTAGAGTCGTATAGTGAGTCAACAGATACTGGACTGTCATTGTTGCACTGGGAGCCAGAACAAACAGAAGAACAGTATATCCTACACGAACACAAGCCAGACCCTTACTTGTTTAACAACTTGCAAAACCACAAAAAAGACAGACATTTACAGACCAGACATTTGATGTACGATATATCAAATGTATAACATTTATATTCTCATACACATAGGTTAAATACATCTAACTCATGGTAATACATTTCATAACTAATTGTAATAGCAGGATAGCAGGAATATTATATATATATATATATATATATATATATATATATATATATATACACACACACACACACACACACACACACACACACACACACACACACACACACACACACATCACGAGGATGGGAATGGATAAATATATCATGTGTGGGATCATATTGTTCAGGATCACATAAGCAGTAATCCGGTGGGTGTGAGGATATTGTCTCATATTGCGGCAATAAGTTACTAGTAATACCGGATTTATGTATGATAATGTGGTGGGTTTAACTGGTCTTGGGGCAGGAACTCCGATGTAAACAACAGTAATCACATCTCAGGACTTAGCCATCGCCCACCATTTGAGCTGACCAATGATCCCCAGTGCAATGGAAGAAGAGCATACATTTCCCATTGTATTGTGTTTTGGACCATTGTATAAAAACAAGGCCTCCTGGCCGGTCTCAGGTTAATTCTCTGAAGGTCATCTTGCTAGATTGACTGAGGACCGGATCTGGGTGGCGCAGGCGAACAAACGTATGTATCCATTGGTTGTAGCTTTTCTCTTGTATTATTGTATTTCTGTGTGTATCCCCTTTTAAGTAAATATTTGTTGCTTCTTTGGACCACAACAAAACATAACTACTGGTGTTGCATTCCATTTCTGTTAAGGGTATAAGTTGTATTCACCCACACGTGTAGCTGCATTGTGCTCACAGCGTGTCAGCGTGCTTACGTAATGTGCATACATTTCATAGAGGTTTAGCGCACACACTTAGCGGCCGCAGCGACCCGAACCACTGTGTAATAAGGTACGACTTTTTCCTGTAAGTTAAGCGAACTTAACAGTTGCGGGCTCGGCCGGTTCACCACATACTCAGGGACTTGCAGGGCCTAACAGACTTTGGTCTACCAACAAAGGGTGGAGACGCGTCCTAAGTAATTTTGTATTGTGTTTAAAACTATCTAATGTTGTTAGACCATGTCTATCCTGTATAGTCTTAGAGGTGCTGGTGCGAACCAAGGGAAAACAGGGAAAAGCCATTTACTTTCTTTTGTGTGTAATTTTTTGTTTGCATAAATTCTCACATTGTTGCCATAGGTTGTAATGTCATTATAGATCTGTATAAAGTTGAATACGTTTATTTGTTATAATATTTTGATATAGTTTGTTAAGGGAGTAATTATAAAAACACGAAACACAGTTCAAGCCTAAACATTTAGGTAAACACTCAAAATAGGATTACCTTTGGGGGTAACTTCCGGCGAGTATAAGGAACAATTGTGTATTGTGTAAGTGGGCAGTAGCATTTTGTTGCTCACATTTATCGTGATAAGTGTGGTTTATTTAGGCGCGAACGCACAGTGAACACGTGGCATGTTGTGTGGGGTTAGCGTACGGGAACGCGCATGTAGCGCGGGAACGCACAGTTGCGTGCATACGCACGGTTACGTGAAGAAGCGAGCGCAAGTTATAACCACACGATAGCAGTTCAAGTTAAGGTGGGGTAAAGGATTTGTAGTTCTACAATAACAAATAAATATCGATTTTAAAAGCAGATAACTATAATATTTTGTTTAAACTGTACAACCTCTGGGACAGGCTATCAATCATAGAGAGTGATAATTTTCTGTACAGAAAAACACTGTGTATTTGTGTGAGTGGAAGGTAGGAGTGGACGTATTGAACCCCGGAAATCAGGAACCCCCGTGGAGACGCTGAGTTAGTAGATGCTCAACGGCGTCGAAGGGTCGCAACCTCGCGTATTAATCAGGTATTGAAGCACGTAGTGTGTGTGTTTTTACAGGAAAAACATGATAGGTATAAGTAGGAAGTACGGTCGCTACACAGATAAACTGACCAAAGTGTTAGTGTCCCGCTCCGGCTGAGAAGCGCAGCTTGTGAATTTGACTCCCGTGATCGTAGGGCATATAAATAACAAGTATCTATAGGCTGTGCGATTGGGCCGCGCGTCATACGCGGCGCAACGTGATACCATTTGCGCAGTTGTGTCATATGCGCTTTGTAGAGAATACGCAGACGTGATTTGTGTAAACAAAGGGGTTTTTCGCAGAGTTCCTCAGGAAATCTCCCTGGTGGGCAGTCACCGGAAAGGGTGATCGATAAGGTGTTTCTCATCCTACAAAAATTCCAGTGGATAGATACTGAAAAGGAATTTTTCGCTGGCTCTCTCAGGTAAATATTCCAACAGAACCTCCACTGTTTGAAATTATGGTGCTGAAGGGTCTGGTAGGAGCCTAAGGTTGGGTACATCGGGTTTTCCACTGTTGGAGTGGGTCATAGTACAGGCCAGCGGGGGCAGGAGCAGGTGAAAAGCGCTCGTTAAGGACTTTTCACCGTCGTCTCGCGTGGGCCATTTGATGTGTTGTGAAAAAGCCCACAATGGGAGCCAAATGGGCATGCGAGAGGCATTCGGCAGCTAGGGTTCAGGCTGAGGAGAGTTGGGGCCAAGAGGGTCCGCAAGGTTGATAATGTGTGGGAAGTATGGTCCACACACAGAGGCTTTTTGTGACGAATTGGTATGTATGACTACTGATAAGACATAATTTCCTAGGGTTGGTAGTTTTGAACCACAGGTACTGCAGAATGACAGGAATAGAATATGTCTGATCAAATCTCAGAAACAAAAGAATCAGACATAACAACTGTTTAAATATATGGCAACAAGAGGGAGATATGCAAAGGGAACTTGCTCGCACAGCGAGTTTCAAACCAGACAGGAATGTAAATGCGAGTGCACCACCACCGCCATATGTCGATGGAGAGAAAACAGCTACAATCAATGGTACACCGGTAAATAATAGCAACATGCTTAACAATTGTACTAACCCTAATCCCTGCACGTTGTATCCTGTTTTGAATTCTCCCCAAGGTTGTGAGGAAGACGACGAGCCTAGCATGATATCAGCACTCTCCCTAGCATCTACCATACAGGACACACAGGTGGGCACGGCTCACCCAGTAAGAGCGGTGACGATGCCCTCTAGTAGAGGGGCGGGTGAGATCATATCCACCGGTAAATATGGAACCGTCCATCATGCAGAGACCGTAGCACCCCGTATTATAGAGACAAACAAAAATGAAGTTGTTGAGTTAAACCCTGTCAGGATGACTGCAGTCCCCAATGGGAGAACTGATAATCAGGAAGTAACCCCCATCAGGAACATTGCAATGCATTGTCCATTGTCCCGAACAGAACTGAGGGCAAATTATGTCAGAATTCCCCGATCCCAGAAAAGATCTAGTCAGATGCCATAAATTTATTAAAGAATTGGGCAATGCCCATGAGCCCACAAACAAAGATTGGCGGATAGTGTTAAGAGCGAGCCTACCCTCTAATATTGACATCACAAAATTTATAAGACTGCAAACTAGATGCAGAAGTGCCTCTCACTGAGGAGTACAGCCAGGAAAATGTAAGGCAAGTTAACATACAATTAGGATTGTATTTCCCCACTGTTGTCAAGTGGAATAAAATTTTCTCCATAAGACAGAAAGAAAGTGAAACGGCATCAGAGTATTTCCATAGAGCTTTACAGGAAATGGCTAGATACACTGGGATAGAGGATATAAAGGAAAATGCCAACCGCAGGGAGGTAGCTGTCTCTGTACTAATGGACGGCTAAAGAAGGCATTGAGGACCAGAGTGCAAACCTCTCTGCCAAATTGGAGAGGTATTACGGTAGCTGCACTGAGAAAGTCTGCAATGGAACACAACCGAAATATAATTAAGCACAGGGAGTCACAGGGGGATAGGTTGATGCTGGTAAGTATACAGGCTCTTGAAGGGATGTCCAACCAACCTAAACCCCAGACAATTGGAAAAGGTCAATAACATGTTTTAATTGCAGGAAGTAAGGGCACTTGGCCAGGGATTGTAGGAGTAATGGGACACACAGTAAATATAGACCCCCTAGATAAGAACACGAGCCACGTTATCAAACACATAGACGGGACCAAGGGACATATAGGATTTAAAGCCGACATATAGGATTTAAAGCCATATAGAAAGAAAGATAACTGGTAAACACTAATCCGGCAAATGGGAAGAACAAGAGAAGTGCAACATTACCCTTTGGCAGAACCCGCACAAGTTACGATTGGGCCTCTACGATGCTAAACCCTTTCTTTTTTTTTCCCCTAGCAGCAGTGGCCCCTGACTAACTTAATCGACAGAGACTTTGTTAAATGTGAAATACATATAGTGTACTCCCGCTCAGGAAGTACAAAGTATGTTAAATACCCACAAAGACTAATGTTGCATTCCACTGTTCTAGATTCATGACCATCACAGGTAGAGGAAATTATCTCGCAAAATACCGGGTTCCCTATGAACTTAGGATTGACAGGACACTGGATTGATGGCTGGGATCGTCCCAGTAGTGATACAACAAGCACAAACTTTAAAGGGGGTAGACCAAGTAGTTAATCAATTCCCCCGTAGTACCCAATCCAGTTGACGTTTTAATAAAATCCTCTTCACCTCTACAAACTTATCTGTCACCAATCTTCATTCTGTTTTCTCCACAGTGTCCTCTTATCTTTGCATACAAAACATGGACCCGATTCTCCCAAGGTCAAGTGACAGCCTGGGTATTTCTCCCAAGCCCTACATGACTGTGTACAGTCCTTTCAGCCTGAGAATGGGTCGGCGCTGATACGATATGTTGATGACTTGTTGTTGTGCGCAGATTCATTTGAATCGTCCCTGGCAGATTTCTGTTCCGTCTTACAGGACACCAGTTCTCAAGGGATAAACTACGGTTGTGTGGGATAGGGGTCAAGTACCTGGGACGGAGTACTGGTACATGGTTTCGACAGTTCATAAACCACATGCCGTATTGGTCCTTCAAAGTTATGCCCGAAACCGGTATGTCTCATCAGCACGGTGACACCAGTATTACTGCAGTGTGCCTGGTCATGCACAAAGGGTGGAGGATGAAAATACTGGTGAAGGGAGATTTTGTATAGAAACCGATAGGCATGACGGTATGGGATATCTGAATCAGGCCTTTACTACGAGACCTGACATTAGTGAAGGCCCGTTGGTGAACGCAGACCTGATACACTCTGTTTTTCTAATATTTTCTTTTTTTCCCCCTCCTCTAGAGAAGTTTTTACTCTAGCAAGCACCCTCACACAAAAACACCACCACACAACTGATGACATTCAACACGATAAATACACAGCAACTAATCGAAATGCAAGATTTGTGTTCCCTACAGGAGAAGGCAGTCTGTAAGGCGAAGGGATATGGTCAGGAGTCCTCAGGACTTTGGAGAGATGGACAAGGTAAGCAAGAGGCCCCCAGGGCACATCTCCCAAACTTAGCTGAGGCAGCACACGGTCTGACTCATCTGGGCAAGGAAGGTATGTGCAAATTGGCAAGAGCCTACTGGAGTGCACCAGGGTTCTCTTCTCTACCAATGGAGCCATCCCATATCCCTCCTACAGATGGACCTTTCCAGGTAATACAAATCGACTTCATACAGCTACCACCCTATAGGAATTTAATGTACCTACCAATGTCTTTTCAAACTGGGTAGAAGCATTCCCCGATGCCACAAATACTGCCATATTCACTGCAAACAAAATTGTGCAAGAATTTGTGTGTAGATATGGTATCCCAAAAATGACTGAAAGTGATAGGGGTACCCATTTTGTACCCAGGTGAAGTATTTCAGGTCATGTGCAAACTGATGGGTATTAATAGTAAGCTGCATACTCCCTACCGGCCACAGGCCAATACGAAGGTGGAGAAAATGAATAGCACTAATAAGAACAAGCAAAGTGATGGCTGAAACTGGACTGTTGTGGCCAGAAGCACTGCCACTAGTGTTGTACAGCATCAGAACCACTCCCAGGTCACCGTTTAACTTATCACCCTTTGAAATTTTTTTGGACGATAGCCCCATGTAATGATAGACCCCAGGATGATTTGAAGTGCAATAATGAAATGACTGTGCAATATTTGGTTAGGATGATCCAGCAACTGAGAAACCAGCAAAGGAATCTGAAACTGGCGATTCCTGACCTACCAAACAGCAATTGTCATGACATTGAACCTGGGGATTATGCGATGATTCAAAATTTTCTACGCTCAGGTTGCCTCATTGACAGGTGGAAAGGACCGTATCAAGTTTTGTTGACCAGCACGACAGCACTGAAGGTTGCAGAGAGAGAGAGACTTGGGTCCACTCGTCCCACTGCAAGAAGGTCGCTGACCTGGAGAAAACTCGTGAGAAGGAGAAAGATGAAGAGAACCTCATATCACTAGAGAATCTGTTCCGGGAAAGCCAAGAGGCAGGGCTGTTGAACGGAACCAGAGCGTGGTGAACAGCAAAAATCAAGGACGGTTGTCATAATTTTTTTTTTCCTCCAATCACCCCCCACTGCATTTTTCTTTTTTTTATCCCTTCCTATATTTCTCCTTACTGAAATGGATCCACATCAAGAGACTGTGTTCCAGCTTTTTCTTTTGATTCTATTTTTGATCAGGACAATTTGTTTTTGTGAGGGCCCCCGAGAGGTCGAGCAAGGATCTGGAATGGATGCTGATGGAGAGGATGGATTCGTAGAACCCCAGGATCAGTCCATCACTTTGGTCAAAGCTGGTATCTGTAAGATCTGGTAGTCACGGAGCTCGGAGGCAATGTGAAGGGTTATTGTCTTATGAATACTGCATATGTAAGTACTGCGATAACATAGTTGAAGATGGGTGTATCCAGAGATGTCAAACAATAATATCGACATTGGCGGACATCCTTTGAGTGATTACCACTCATTAGTGGGTACGGTCTTAAACCAAACAGAATGCTGGGTGTGCTCGCAAGTGCCTCAAGGACAGAGTAAGTCGGGATTAGGGACATACCCTTTAACAGTAAATGAGGTACTCGAATTACATGGGGGGAGACCGGTGGACAAGAAATTCAATATATCTAGGCCCCCCAGCTTGAAGCTCCACGTAGATAGGTCACTGCTGTGTTTTAATGTGTCCAATTTCCGGAAACCAGGAAATTGGGAAGTGACATGGAACAATCAGACAATGACCTTCTCACATATGGCTGAAAAAGTACCCATCAACTCCGAACTTGTACGTAGGCTAGCCACAAGTGGGAGGTACTTCCGATACAGGTATACACGTGGGATCAAAACCATGTGGGCTGGAAAAGTGTCACAGGGATATTGTGCCAACATCATCCAGCCCGATACTTGTACTGAACAAATGGGAGAACTAGGGACCGGTTTTCCTTGTGAGAAAAATATGTGATATGATCTTGTTACATTTTGTCCCCTATGTTCTTCCAGATGACGCCTATTTCATATGTGGAAGGAAAGCGTACAAGTGGCTTACTCAGAGCTCTGAAGGGTTGTGTTACATAGGCAGAGTACTACCAGAGGTTATGACCATTGCACACGACAAAATGAAAGATATTCACCGCAATGCTCAGACTCCTTATACTCTTACACATTATAAACACATGGTCAAGACACGCCTCATAGATAGGACAGAGCTTGCAGCCTCTGATTTGATCCATGAATCCACCAGGATTCAAATTCTTCTCGCATTAGATATCACCCATACTGCCAGAGGAATTATAAAATAAGAATTTACTTACCGATAATTCTATTTCTCGTAGTCCGTAGTGGATGCTGGGGACTCCGTCAGGACCATGGGGATAGCGGCTCCGCAGGAGACAGGGCACAAAAGTAAAAGCTTTAGGATCAGGTGGTGTGCACTGGCTCCTCCCCCTATGACCCTCCTCCAAGCCTCAGTTAGGATACTGTGCCCGGACGAGCGTACACAATAAGGAAGGATTTTGAATCCCGGGTAAGACTCATACCAGCCACACCAATCACACCGTACAACCTGTGATCTGAACCCAGTTAACAGCATGATTACAGCGGAGCCTCTGAAAAGATGGCTCACAACAATAATAACCCGATTTTTGTAACAATAACTATGTACAAGTATTGCAGACAGCAAAACAATGGGTGGTTGCAAACTAGCGCTGATTTAAAATAATAAAACTTTAAAACTTGAGGTTTTTATCTTCATCCAAAACTTCGTTCAGATGTTTCTCCCGTTTATCAGAAAGACACTCACTTTATAATTCTGTCTCGCTTTCACATAAAGGTATCTTTCTGTCACCAAACATCGGGGGTACATTCATTTAAAACGAGCTGAACTCTTGGAATAACACTTACATTAGTGTCCTGTCTCGCGTGCACCAAAAGGTATCTTTTGCATCCCTCACAGTGCGGGCGGCAGGAATCAGGCAGACCGGTGTTAAAAACACACAATTTTTTATTCATCCGATACAGCAAACAGATGGTCAGATGTAGTATATAGTAACAACTTCAACGCGTTTCGGGGATCCCCTCCCCTTCCTCAAGAAGTAAGGTGTCTGCTCTGGTTATCCCAGATATATTTAAACTTCAAAAGGTCACATGATACATTCTGACCAATCATACACAGAAAAAAATGCACAGGTGTACATGTTAAACAATTAAAACTCCTATAACAGGTGTACATATTAGACGATTAAGACTCCTATGACAGGAAAAACTTTCAAATAAGATATACAATGTTTTTTTCAACGAGGATTAAAAACATAAGAGCACAGAAGTAAAAGCATTACTGATCGCTTGGATCTAAAGTTCCTAATTCATAGATATAAATAGAAATGAACCTCACCCGTATTGCAGACAATCCGCACTTGGGATGGGCGCCCAGCATCCACTACGGACTACGAGAAATAGAATTATCGGTAAGTAAATTCTTATTCTCTCTGACGTCCTAAGTGGATGCTGGGGACTCCGTCAGGACCATGGGGATTATACCAAAGCTCCCAAACGGGCGGGAGAGTGCAGATGACTCTGCAGCACCGAGTGAGAGAACTCCAGGTCCTCCTCAGCCAGGGTGTGCCCCTGACCAAGTAGCAGGTCGGCAAAGTTGTAAAGCCGAGACCCCTCGGGCTGCCGCCCAAGATGAGCCCACCTTCCTTGTGGAATGGGCATTTACATATTTTGGCTGTGGCAGGCCTGCCACAGAATGTGCAAGCTGAATTGTACTACACATCCAACTAGCAATCGTCTGCTTAGAAGCAAGAGCACCCAGTTTGTTGGGTGCATACAGGATAACAGCAAGTCAGTTTTCCTGACTCCAGCCGTCCTGGAAACCTATATTTTCAGGGCCCTGACAACATCTAGCAACTTGGAGTCCTCCAAGTCCCTAGTAGCCGCAGGTACCACAATAAGCTGGTTCAGGTGAAACGCTGACACCACCTTAGGGAGAAACTGGGGACGAGTCCGCAGCTCTGCCCTGTCCGAATGGACAATCAGATATGGGCTTTTGTGAGACAAAGCCGCCAATTCTGACACTCGCCTGGCCGAGGCCAGGGCCAACATCATGGTCACTTTCCATGTGAGATATTTCAAATCCACAGATTTGAGCGGTTTAAACCAATGTGATTTGAGGAATCCCAGAACTACGTTGAGATCCCACAGTGCCACTGGAGGCACAAAAGGGGGTTGTATATGCAGTACTCCCTTGACAAACTTCTGGACTTCAGGAACTGAAGCCAATTCTTTCTGGAAGAAAATCGACAGGGCCGAAATTTGAACCTTAATGGACCCAATTTGAGGCCCATAGACACTCCTGTTTGCAGGAAATGCAGGAATCGACCGAGTTGAAATTTCTTCGTGGGGCCTTCCTGGCCTCACACCACGCAACATATTTTCGCCACATGTGGTGATAATGTTGTGCGGTCACCTCCTTCCTGGCTTTGACCAGGGTAGGAATGACCTCTTCCGGAATGCCTTTTTCCCTTAGGATCCGGCGTTCAACCGCCATGCCGTCAAACGCAGCCGCGGTAAGTCTTGGAACAGACATGGTACTTGCTGAAGCAAGTCCCTTCTTAGCGGCAGAGGCCATGAGTCCTCTGTGAGCATCTCTTGAAGTTCCGGGTACCAAGTCCTTCTTGGCCAATCCGGAGCCACGAGTATAGTTCTTACTCCTCTACGTCTTATAATTCTCAGTACCTTAGGTATGAGAAGCAGAGGAGGGAACACATACACCGACTGGTACACCCACGGTGTTACCAGAACGTCCACAGCTATTGCCTGAGGGTCTCTTGACCTGGCGCAATACCTGTCCAGTTTTTTGTTCAGGCGGGACGCCATCATGTCCACCTTTGGTCTTTCCCAACGGTTCACAATCATGTGGAAGACTTCCCGATGAAGTCCCCACTCTCCCGGGTGGAGGTCGTGCTGAGGAAGTCTGCTTCCCAGTTGTCCACTCCCGGAATGAACACTGCTGACAGTGCTATCACATGATTTTCCGCCCAGCGAAGAATCCTTGCAGTTTCTGCCATTGCCCTCCTGCTTCTTGTGCCGCCCTGTCTGTTTACGTGGGCGACTGCCGTGATGTTGTCCCACTGGATCAATACCGGCTGACCTTGAAGCAGAGGTCTTGCTAAGCTTAGAGCATTGTAAATTGCTCTTAGCTCCAGTATATTTATGTGGAGAGAAGTCTCCAGACTTGATCACACTCCCTGGAAATTTTTTCCTTGTGTGACTGCTCCCCAGCCTTTCAGGCTGGCATCCGTGGTCACCAGGACCCAGTCCTGAATGCCGAATCTGTGGCCCATTAGTAGATGAGCACTCTGCAGCCACCACAGAAGAGACACCCTTGTCCTTGGAGACAGGGTTATCCGCTGATGCATCTGAAGATGCGATCCGGACCATTTTTCCAGCAGATCCCACTGAAAAGTTCTTGCGTGAAATCTGCCGAATGGAATCGCTTCGTAAGAAGCCACCATTTTTCCCAGGACCCTTGTGCAATGATGCACTGACACTTTTCCTGGTTTTAGGAGGTTCCTGACTAGCTCGGATAACTCCCTGGCTTTCTCCTCCGGGAGAAACACCTTTTTCTGGACTGTGTCCAGAATCATCCCTAGGAACAGCAGACGTGTCGTCGGAGACAGCTGCGATTTTGGAATATTTAGAATCCACCCGTGCTGTCGTAGAACTACTTGAGATAGTGCTACTCCGACCTCCAACTGTTCTCTGGATCTTGCCCTTATCAGGAGATCGTCCAAGTAAGGGATAATTAAGACGCCTTTTCTTTGAAGAAGAATCATCATTTCGGCCATTACCTTGGTAAAGACCCGGGGTGCCGTGGACAATCCAAACGGCAGCGTCTGAAACGGATAGTGACAGTTTTGTACCACGAACCTGAGGTACCCTTGGTGAGAAGGGCAAATTGGGACATGGAGGTAAGCATCCTTGATGTCCAGGGACACCATATAGTCCCCTTCTTCCTGGTTCGCTATCACTGCTCTGAGTGACTCCATCTTGATTTGAACCTTTGTATGTAAGTGTTCAAATATTTCAGATTTAGAATAGGTCTCACCGAGCCGTCTGGCTTCAGTACCACAATATAGTGTGGAATAATACCCCTTTCCTTGTTGTAGGAGGGGTACTTTGATTATCACCTGCTGGGAATACAGCTTGTGAATTGTTTCCAATACTGCCTCCCTGTCGGAGGGAGACGTTGGTAAAGCAGACTTCAGGAACCTGCGAGGGGGAGACGTCTCGAATTTCCAATCTGTACCCCTGGGATACTACTTGTAGGATCCAGGGGTCCACTTGCGAGTGAGCCCACTGCGCGCTGAAACTCTTGAGACGACCCCCCACCGCACCTGAGTCCGCTTGTACGGCCCCAGCGTCATGCTGAGGACTTGGCAAAAGCGGTGGAGGGCTTCTGTTCCTGGGAATGGGCTGCCTGCTGCAGTCTTCTTCCCTTTCCTCTATCCCTGGGCAGATATGACTGGCCTTTTGCCTGCTTGCCCTTATGGGGACGAAAGGACTGAGGCTGAAAAGACGGTGTCTTTTTCTGCTGAGATGTGACTTGGGGTAAAAAAGGTGGATTTTCCAGCTGTTGCCGTGGCCACCAGGTCCGATGGACCGACCCCAAATAACTCCTCCCCTTTATACGGCAATACTTCCATGTGCCGTTTGGAATCTACATCACCTGACCACTGTCGTGTCCATAAACATCTTCTGGCAGATATGGACATCGCACTTACTCTTGATGCCAGAGTGCAAATATCCCTCTGTGCATCTCGCATATATAGAAATGCATCCTTTAAATGCTCTATAGTCAATAAAATACTGTCCCTGTCAAGGGTATCAATATTTTCAGTCAGGGAATCCGACCAAGCCACCCCAGCGCTGCACATCCAGGCTGAGGCGATCGCTGGTCGCAGTATAACACCAGTATGTGTGTATATACTTTTTAGGATATTTTCCAGCCTCCTATCAGCTGGCTCCTTGAGGGCGGCCGTATCTGGAGACGGTAACGCCACTTGTTTTGATAAGCGTGTGAGCGCCTTATCCACCCTAAGGGGTGTTTCCCAACGCGCCCTAACTTCTGGCGGGAAAGGGTATAACGCCAATAATTTTCTATCGGGGGAAACCCACGCATCATCACACACTTCATTTAATTTATCTGATTCAGGAAAAACTACAGGTAGTTTTTTCACACCCCACATAATACCCTCTTTTGTGGTACTTGTAGTATCAGAAATATGTAACACCTCCTTCATTGCCCTTAACATGTAACGTGTGGCCCAAATGGAAAATACGTTTGTTTCTTCACCGTCGAAACTGGAGTCCGTGTCCGTGTCTGTGTCGACCGACTGAGGTAAATGGGCGTTTTAAAGCCCCTGACGGTGTTTGAGACGCCTGGACAGGTACTAATTGGTTTGCCGGCCGTCTCATGTCGTCAACCGACCTTGCAGCGTGTTGACATTATCCCTAATTCCCTAAATAAGCCATCCATTCCGGTGTCGACTCCCTAGAGAGTGACATCACCATTACAGGCAATTGCTCCACCTCCTCACCAACATCGTCCTCATACATGTCGACACACACGTACCGACACACAGCACACACACAGGGAATGCTCTGATAGAGGACAGGACCCCACTAGCCCTTTGGGGAGACAGAGGGAGAGTTTGCCAGCACACACCAAAACGCTATATTATACAGGGACAACCTTATATAAGTGTTTTCCCTTATAGCATCTTAATATATAATAATATCGCCAAATAAGTGCCCCCCCTCTCTGTTTTAACCCTGTTTCTGTAGTGCAGTGCAGGGGAGAGCCTGGGAGCCTTCCTAGCAGCGGAGCTGTGTAGGAAAATGGCGCTGTGTGCTGAGGAGAATAGGCCCCGCCCCCTTTTCGGCGGGCTTCTTCTCCCGTTTTTCTGACAACCTGGCAGGGGTTAAATACATCCATATAGCCCCAGGGGCTATATGTGATGTATTTTTAGCCAGCATAGGTACTTTCATTGCTGCCCAGGGCGCCCCCCCAAGCGCCCTGCACCCTCAGTGACCGTTGGTGTGAAGTGTGCTGAGAGCAATGGCGCACAGCTGCAGTGCTGTGCGCTACCTCATGAAGACTGAGAAGTCTTCAGCCGCCGATTTCTGGACCTCTTCTCTCTTCAGCATCTGCAAGGGGGTCGGCGGCGCGGCTCCGGTGACCCATCCAGGCTGTACCTGTGATCGTCCCTCTGGAGCTAGTGTCCAGTAGCCTAAGAAGCCAATCCATCCTGCACGCAGGTGAGTTCACTTCTTCTCCCCTAAGTCCCTCGTTGCAGTGAGCCTGTTGCCAGCAGGACTCACTGAAAATAAAAAACCTAACAAAACTTTTACTCTAAGCAGCTCTTTAGGAGAGCCACCTAGATTGCACCCTTCTCGGCCGGGCACAAAAACCTAACTGAGGCTTGGAGGAGGGTCATAGGGGGAGGAGCCAGTGCACACCACCTGATCCTAAAGCTTTTACTTTTGTGCCCTGTCTCCTGCGGAGCCGCTATCCCCATGGTCCTGACGGAGTCCCCAGCATCCACTTAGGACGTCAGAGAAATTATAGGTACATCCATGCGCTGGCGAACTTGATAGATAATATCACTGAAATGTATGATTATACCTTCGGGTATACAGGTAGGGAACTACAGGCCTACAAGAAGCAGCTGGTACAGCACAGGATGGTCTTAAATTACGTCACGGCCGTGACAGGTGGGTATTATGTTACTCTGGTAATTCAATATGGTGTGAAGTGCTGTACTTATATTACAAACAGTACTGAAGACTTAACGGAGATCATCGATCAAAAGATGGACGAGATCTTGCAGTTGAAGTGGGAGTTCAGAAGGAAACACAACCTTACTTTAGCGGCTGTGGGTAATGAATTGACCGGCTGGGTCTCATGGTTGAACCCACTCAAATTGTTCTCTGGGTTAGGAGACTGGGCACAAAGTGTAATTGCAAGTGTGGGAAAGTT
Source organism: Pseudophryne corroboree (assembly GCF_028390025.1). Taxonomy (NCBI): domain Eukaryota; kingdom Metazoa; phylum Chordata; class Amphibia; order Anura; family Myobatrachidae; genus Pseudophryne; species Pseudophryne corroboree. The sequence goes on along the minus strand of NC_086446.1, from coordinate 378,005,841 downwards.
TCTCCTCTGTATCCTGGGTGTCGTCATAATTATTGGTCTGATATTCAGATGTGTTCGAATTTTGACGCGGCGTAAACACAAGACAAATTTGATGAGTCTAAGGAGCGAGGGCGTTGTAACAGCGGCAGATTTGATATATGACCCAACCGTAGAAACAGTGCTGTGATAAGGAATGCAAATGAATTTCATGGCCTGTTTCTTTTTCCATTTTTCTGTTTTCTCCTCCATCCAGAGATGTACAACCGGAAAAGACTTCAGTATACCCTAATTTATGTGAATGTATCTTTATATGTCTTACCCTCATCTCTGCAATCTTCAGTTAATAACACACATAGTCGATAAACGTTATCCACACATAACAGCATACACATACATCTCCCGACATGTATCATCAAATAAATGTGCTCCCCATTTGTTGTTATAAGAAGCCGGACAGGGTGAGGGATAATGGCCCTTGCCTAGAAAGAGCTCTGTAATATTTGTTTGCCCATGTACAGACCCTTAATACGGGATGAGAAAGATTAAATGTATACTTCGCAGTACCTCGAAGCTTACTTAGAACATATACGGCACGATGATACATCCCCCTCAGACATTTACTCATACATACACGCTATTTCCTATCGCACTAGGCTATATATTTCCCACCTACAACTCTTCCCGTTACCTGAATGTTGTACATATTGTAAATGTAATATTTTCAGTGTTATTAGTTATGTGTGGCAGTTATTGTTTGCTGCCAAAGGATGGACTGTTGAAGTCGAAAAGATTATACCCACATGCAAACACCACACAGAGTGGCCTCTGTGCGGTTGCGTACACGCAGTGCGTGCGCATACCCGGACGCTGCGTACATTGGCTTCTGAAGCCCTGCATATTAGCATGTGGTATGAGTAAATACGGTATTCGCATAGATAAGCCACAAAGCCATATTCAATTTTTTATCCATATAGTGCATAATTTACACAGTCTATACACTCAACGGCAAGTTACTGTGCGCACACAAAATAAGCAAATCACTCTTATACACATTGAAATGCGATACTTCTAAGAACTCAAATACAAACAGTGTCTTGAATGTATCAGACTGTCTCGTTTACGCAAAGCTTTGTGATCATGGAAAATAGACCCTGAGCTGAGGAGAATGTGTAAATACCGTTGTTTGCCCCCATTGTTTTAGAGTTGTACAGTGAGTCAACAGATACTGGACTGTCACTGTTGCACTGAGAGCCAGAACAAACAAAAGAACAATATATCCTACACGAACACAAGCCAGACCCTTACTTGTTTAACAACTTGCAAAACCACAAAAAAGACATTTACAGACCAGACATTTGATGTATGATTTATCAAAATATATAACAGTTATATTCTCATACACATAGTTTAAATACATCTAACTCATGGTATATATATATATATATATATATATATATATATATATATACACATATATATATATATACATATATATCTATCTATATATATATATATCTATATCTCTCTATCTATCTATTACAATTAGTTATAATATATATATATATATATATATATATACACACACACACACACCTATATATATAGATCTATATATATATATATATATATATATATCTCTCTATCATAGAGATATATATATATATCGATATCTATACACACACACACACACACACACACACACACACATCACGAGGATGGGAATGGATAAATATATCATGTGTGGGATCATATTGTTCAGGGTCACATAAGCAGTAATCTGGTGGGTGTGATGATATTGTCTCATATTGCGGCAATAAGTTATTAGTAATACCGGATTTATGTATGATAATGTGGTGGGTTTAACTGGTCTTGGGGCGTGAACTTAGATGTAAACAACAGTAATCACATCTCAGGACTTAGCCATCGCCCACCATTTGAGCTGACCAATGATCCCCAGTGCAATGGAAGAAGAGCATACATTTCCCATTGTATTGTGTTTTGGACCATTGTATAAAAACAAGGCCTCCTGGCCGGTCTCAGGTTAATTCTCTGAAGGTCATCTTGCTAGATTGACTGAGGACCGGATCTGGGTGGCGCAGGCGAACAAACGTATGTATCCATTGGTTGTAGCTTTTCTCTTGTATTATTGTATTTCTGTGTGTATCCCCTTTTAAGTAATTTGTTGCTGCTTTGGACCACAACATAATATAACTACTGGTGTCGCATTCCATTTCTGTTAAGGGTATAAGGTGTATTCACCCACACGTGTAGCTGCATTGTGCTCACAACATGTCGGCGTGCTTACGCAACGTGCATACATTTCATAGAGGTTTAGCCGCAGCGACCCGAACCACTGTGTAATAAGGTACGGCTTTTTCCTGTAAGTTAAGCAAACTTAACAGTGGATTAGTGTTTTTCTTGTGTCTTGTGTAAGATATGGATGTATTTTGTATATGTTTCTTAGATGTATGTAACATGATTTTGAGACAGATTGAATGTGGGGAACAAAGGACAGTTCAGAGTCAAGAATGACACCTAGGCAGCGAGCTTGTGGGATAGGGATGATTGTTGAGTTATAAACAGTAATAGAGATATCAGGTTGGTAACTACTGCTGGCCGGTAGAAATATAATTAGTTCTGAAATGTTAAGTTTGAGGTGGCATGAGGTCATCCAAGATGAAATGGCAGAAAGGCATTCAGTGACACGGCCCAATACAGATGACGACAAATCTGGGGAGGATAGGTAGATTTGAGTTTCATCTGCATACAGATGATGCTGAAATCAGAAAGAGCTTATTAGTTTGCCATGAGATGTGGTATAGATTGAGAAAAGTAGGAGACCTAAGACTAAGCCTTGCAGTACTCCAACTGAGAGAGGTAGCGAAGAGGAGGTGGAATCAGAGAAACGAACACTGAAGGAGCGATTAGATAAGTAGGATGAGAATCAAGAAAGGGCTGTGTCCTGAAGACCTAGGGATTGTAGTGTTTGTATGAGAAGAGAGTGGTCAACAGTGTCAAAAGCAGTAGAGAGATCAAGGAGAATAAGTATAGTGAGTAATGGCCCTTAAGGTGGGTACACACCAGTAGATATATCTGCAGATCAATTGATCTGCTGATATATCTATGTACGGATCGGGCAGTGTGCTGTGCATACACACTGCCCGATCCATCGGGGGACTGACGTCATGAACTGGGCGGGCGAGCGGGCGCCCGCCCAGTTCACCTGTCGATCACCGCCGGCCGCCGCAGCATGTGTACGGGCGGTCGTACACACACAGCGACGCGCCAATATATCGTTAGATATATTGGCCGTCGGCTGTGCTGCGCAGCCGACGCGATACGTCTGTGAACGACGGAGTTCACAGACGTATCGGCCGTACACACTGGCCGACGGTCCCGCGATATATCGGCCGTTCAGGAGAACGGCCGATATATCGACCAGTCTGTACGGGCCTTTAGATTTAGCAGTGACCAGATCATTCACGGTCTTAGTCAGTGCTGTCTCTGTGGAATGTTGGGCACAAAATCCTGACTGAAGTGGGTCTAGTAAGCTGTGCGAGTTAAGAAAGTGTGTGAGGCGAGTCTCTCAATTATCTTGGAGGGGCATGGGAACAGATAAATGGGACGGTCATTTGAGAGAGAGTTAGGGTCAGAATTTTGTTTTTTCAGAATGGGAGTAATCACTGCATGTTTGTACAGAGAAGGAAAGACAGATTACAGATTTTAGTTAAGGCTGGGATGAGCACAGGAGACAGAGCTTTACTATTTTGTGAGTGTACAGAATCAAGAGGAGAGGTAGTAGAATAGGCAGATGAGAAGAGTGCAGATGCTGTACTTCATTTGTGAGATCAAAGGTGTTAGAGAGTTCAGGAAGGGACCTGAGCAGGCAACTGACTGGGAAAGAGCATACCATTTCATTTTAGATCTTATCAATCTTGTCCTTGAAATAGGAAGAAAGATCTTGAGCACGGATAGTGGCTGGTGGGATTGGTGAGGGAGAAATAAGTGATTTAAATGTATTAAAAAGTCGCTTAGGGTCAGAGGCTTGAGCAGAGATGAGAGATTGGAAATATGTTAGTGTCCAGAGCATTACGATAACAGTGGTAAATGGTCTTATATGTGAGAAAGTCACTTGAACTACGAGATTTGCACCACTGATGATCTACTTTACGTGAAATTTTCTAGGTGTTTTTGTAGGTGTAAATTTAGAGTGCTACGGTTGACATCTAAGTCTATGTTTAGTGCGATGGGTAGTGGGAGCCACTTCGAGTGCGGTTTCTAGATTTTGGTTAAGGTGTGATACAGCAGTCTCAGGAGAGGTGAATGTAGAAATTGGTGACAGCAGTGGTTGCAGAGAGGTAGATAGTTGTTGAAAATTTATATTTTTTATATTTCTGCAGGTTAGAGGAGGCTCGGTAGACTTCAGGGACATGGAGTTTGAAGTAATGGAGGAGAGCATGCAGGTGATAAGGTTGTGATCTGAGAGAGGGAAAGGAGTGTTCGTGTGTTCAGAAACAGAGCATAGTCTGGTGAATACAAGATCAAGGCAGTGGCCCTCCTGATGAATTGGGGAGCCAGTCCATTGGGAGAGGCCAAGAGAAGAGGTTCGAGAGAGAAGTTTGGAGGCATGGGGAGAATATGGACTGTGTGTAGCGATATTGAAATCGTCCCATAATGATGGTGGAGATGTCAAAGGATAAAACGTGAGGGAGCCAAGCAGAAAAATCTTCTAAACACACTTTTTGGGTTTACCATGTGGGCGATAGATAGCTGCAACACGCAGAGAGAAAGGGGCAAAAATCCTAATAGAATGTATTTCAAATGATGTAAATGTGAGTGAAGGAACAGGTGGTAAAAATAGGATTTTAATAACCTACATGGAAATCCTTTTCTCGTAGTCTGCAGAGAATGCTGGGGTCCACATTAGTACCATGGGATAAAGACAGGTCCACTAGGAGCCATTGGTACTTTGAGAGTTTGAGAGTGTGGGCTGGCTCCTCCCTCTATGCCCCTCCTACCAGACTCAGTCTAGAAGCTGTGCCCGAGGAGACTTACATCTTCGAGAGAAGGATTATACACAGACAGTGGCCATAGAATACGCATGCTATATAGTGAACCTGATCCAGGGATAGATTGTCTGCTTAGTAGCAGGACACCCAATTTTCTTGGGATCATACAGGACAAAGAGTCCGATTTTCTGTAATGAGCAGTCCTCCTCACATAGATTTTTAGAGCCCTTACAACATCTAAGGACTTTGATGAAATTGAGGAGTCAGTCGCAACTGGCACCACAATAGGTTGGTTGATATGAAATGCCGACACAACCTTCATGTCCGAAGCTCCACTCTATCCTCATGGAAGATCAAGTATGGGCTTTTACATGACAAAGCCCCCAACTCCGACACACGTCTAGCAGAAGCTAAGGCCAAGTGACAGCCTTCCACGTGAGAATCTTGACCTCAACCTCCTGTAGAGGCTCACACCAGTCCGACTGGAGGAACTGCAACACCACGTTAAGATCCCAGGGCGCCGTAGGCGGTACAGGTTGAGTATCCCTTATCTAAAATCACACATTTTTGGTTTTCCTACGGAGATAAATATATATATATATATCTCATCTATCTATCTATCTACATCATTATCTCTGTAGGGGACTCAAAAATGTGAGATTTTGAAATGTGAGGGCAGTTACGTCTGGGTGTTGTCTGGCCTGGATCCCTGGGTGCAAGATATTGTGTCCCAGGGGTACTGACTGGAATTTCAAGATCTCCTTCCTCACCGGTTCTTCAAATCAGGCTTGCTAGCTTTGCCGGCAGACAGGGCTAGCCTAGAGGGAGCCATCCAGAAGTTGGTGGGAGGCACAGGTTATTGTATCAGTTCCTCCCCAGATGCAAAACAAGGGTTACTATTCAAACCTTTTTGTGGTAACGAAACCGGATGGTTCGTTCAGGCCCATTCTGAACTTAAAATCACTAAACCCCTTTCTGAGAGAGTTCAAGTTCAAAATGGAGTCTCTAAGGGCGGTGATATCAGGTCTGGAGGAGGGGGAATTCCTGGTATCCCTGGATATCAAGGATGCGTACCTCCACATTCCGATTTGGCTACCGCATCAAGCTCATCTCAGATTCGCACTGTTGGACTGTCATTTCTCGTTTAACAATCCGAAAGGACTGTGATGCAGCTGAAGATAAAGGTTTCTTTGTAGCAGGTGCTGCTGAGGGAAGAAAAGCTAACTTAGCCGCTGTAGGTGTATAGTAGGACGTAGTATCGCCCCTGAAGCAGTGTATACGCATTTGAGTGTATCAATTTTGCGATTAGCCGGCTCCTTTAAGGCGGTAGATCCTGGAACCGGTAAAATCACCTTTTTCAAGAGTCTGGGTACAGATGCGTCCACTATGGTTGGGTTTTACCATTTTTTTCTATCCTCTCAGGGAAGGGGAAAGCAACCAGAACCCTTCTAGGGATCTGAAATTTTCTCCGGATTTTCTCATGCTTTTTCAAAAATAGCATTTAATTCTTTGGATGCAGGGAAGATTAGCGAGGCTTTCTTTTTGTCAGTGAAGTAAGCCTCCTCAACCTGCTCAGGTGTTGTATCTGCAATATTCAACACATCCCTTATAGCCTCTATCATCAACTGTACCCCTTTAGCAAGAGATGCGGCCCCCTTAGCACATCCCCATCACCGCCTGCAGTGTCAGAATCGGTATCCGTGTCATCTTGCATAATCTGGGCAAGAGCACGTTTGTGGGAACCTACAGAGGGGGGCCCTGAGATAACAGAACCAGACCAAACTACCATAGAGTGCTGTAAAACCTGAGTTGCAGATTCATTCTGTGCAACCCTAGTAGAAATCTGGGAAATCATAGACTTGATAGAGGATAACCATTCAGGCTCCCTTGCTGTTAATCTGCTCTAAAACCGTACAATCCTCATTACATGGAATGAGATCATCCTGAGAGGACATATCCTCTGCAGCATATGACACAGAGTCCCTGGACATAGTTAAATGGAGGCCCCAAACACTCCACACACACACACACGGGAGGCTAGACAGAGTTTCACCCCCAAGAATGGCCAGAGAGACACAGAGATTGGAGCCAACCCACACACAGTGCTTTCCAGATATAGGGAGACCCCAACCAGCGCTGACTGTGCACCTTAATAGGTTATACAGTCTTTACACAGCCTTTCCCCCCTTCTACAACCACCTGGTACCGTAAGAGATAGCTGGAGTTGCTCTAGAGGATTTGCACTTCACTGACAGTTGTGCAGGCAGGAAAATGGCGCTGAACGCTGCTGGGTCCGTTCTGAGAAGCTCCGCCCCCTTAATGGCACGGTCTTCCCGCTCTTCATGAGATTACACTGGCCTGAGGATTAATGCTGGCAGTGATCCCGGGACCCCGACAGGCTTAAGAGGTCAGTGTAGGCGCTGGCTCAGGGCGCCCCTCACAGTGCCGCACTATGTACCACTGAGCCCCAGAGCACAATTAGTACTGCGCGCCATACCCGGTTGCCGCCATCTTCACACCGGCTCCCCGCTTGCTAGGGGGGCCGGTGACTGACTCGCCACTGATCTTCTGGCTCTGTAAGGGGGTGGCGGCATGCTGCCGGGGTGAGCGATCCCCATGGCGGGGAACGTTCAATCCCCTCAGGAGCTCAGTATCCTGTCAGCGGAGATAGTGGCTCAGACCCCGCAGGGCGGACACTACTCCCCCCCCCCCCCCCCCCAATTTCCCACGAAGCAGGGAGGCTGTTGCCAGCAGCCTCCCTGTAAAATAAACTCAATTTTTACTAAAGAAGCTCTGTAGAGCTCCCCTAGCTGTGACCGGCTCCTCCGGGCACAGTTTCTAGACTGAGTCAGGTAGGAGGGGCATAGAGGGAGGAGACAGCCAACACTCTCAAACTCTTAAAATGCCAATGGCTCCTAGTGGACCCGTCTATACCCCATGGTACTAATGTGGACCCCAGCATCCTCCAGGACGTAAGAGAAACTGTGTGTGTGTGTAAGAGTTGGACAGTAATATTCCAACCCCATCTCCTTTACTGTTAACAGGCCTGGGGTGGGGTGAAGTGGAGGCCACCATGTGACAGTGCTGCAGGGGAGGCAGTGTCTGATTGTGTGAGCCATGAAGTACAACCTTGTCCACCACATAACCTAAAGCAGGCCCGGCCAACCTGTGGCTCTCCAGCTGTTGTGAAACGGCAAGTCCCAGCATGCTCTGCCACAGTATTTGTTATTAGGGAATGCTAAAACTGTGGCAGAGCATGCTGGGATTTGCAGTTCCACAACAGCTGGAGAGCCACAGGTTGGCCAGGCCTGACCTAAAGAATGAGAGGTAAGCACAATCTACTTAATAAAAAAAAAAAAAGAAGCAGATATTCTCAATATGAACATTTGCCTAGTGGTGCTGTGAAAAAAAACAAAAAAACCCCACTTGTAAAGGAGCTGTGATGGCAACCACTGGGATAGGATATGAAACTATCTTAACTGAACCCCTCTCACTTTTTGGTATTAAATATACATAATTGAAGATGTTCTTCATGTAGTATATTGATTGATTTTTGAACACTGCCACTAGAACATGCTCACCCAAGGTCTCGCTCTTTAGGCGTACTGTTGTTGGTACATGCAGTCTCAAACGGGCTCCTGTCTGAAGAGATGAATGAAAGCTCTGGGAAGCTGGTGAAAGAACACTGGAGGGGACGGAACTTTCTGTGAAGATTTAGATTTGCCAACTTGAGAAAAACAAAATGTATAATAAAAAGGAGAAGTGATGACAGAAGAGGTGAAGGTCAGGAAGAGAATAGTAATAATAATACAATACAGGTAAGAATGGAACTGCAGGATAAGACAGATTTTAAATATTTACTTACTGGCTATGGTCCTCTATCTTCAGGAAGGGGCACTTTAGTTTACCTACTGTGAAACCTGGAAAAACAATGTCTGAGCCATTATAGGAATAAAAGTGAAAAGGTAGACCAGAATAGGGAATAGTTAGACTTACCTTTTAGTGTCTGTTTGGTACACCCAGATGCCCTCTCCTAAAGATAAAATACAGTTTTAAGATTTGCTTCAACTAATCCTTTTTCTATACACCCCCCCCCCCCAAATTATTAATGCTTTAATGGACCATCTAACACATTTTACCTCTGCATTCTTATTTGTGTGTGTGGGAAGCTCAAAGTAATCTAGAATCTCTGGGGACAAATGGGTTAAGGAACAGAGCCAAAACAAAAAGCATATTTTAACTTCTAATCTATAAACAAGTTACATTACCAGTAAGTTATTTCACTAGATGAGATGCATATAACACCATCTACAGGCTGTGATGGACCACTGCAAACAGACACAAATGACTAATGTATTCTGTTCCACATTTGACGGTTCTACGACACAGGTAAATTGATTCTAAAACAATACAGCTTCGATAAAAATATACAATATACGAATAGATCGATCTATCTTTACTTTGTTGTCTATTTTGTTTGATTATATTGAAAGTGGGCGTGGCCACGGCAACAAGGGAATAGGACACATTTGTCTGGAGCACCCCAGCACTCTGTTCTTTAATACTCCACGGGAGGCCGCTGCTTGGCTTGACCGCTATGCACCGGGTGACCGACAAATGGCTCCGGACTGAATGTTTGGTTATATAACTTATTTTGTCCTGGACATACACATATTTACCTGGTGAGCCACCATACGTTGGTGGTGCCGTGTGTTTGGTTTCTTATTTTTCAGATATAAGTTAGCTCTTTGCTGCCTGTTGATAGAGTAGCGTATATTTCTTGGGGGGGGGGGGGGGGGGATTGGGTTTGGTTTAGGGAGTAAAGTATGCCAACGTTCGGGGAGGTGTACGGGGTGGGGGGGTTAGTGGGGTTTGGGACCGTTTTTGCACTTTTATTGTTGCGGTTTTTGTTTTGATTTTATTGTCGATCTTGTACTCGTGTTCCGCGGCCGTCTTTTTATTTTATATTGTGTACGTGTGTGTGTCTATGTCTCTCCTCATACTTTATTTTTCTCATGTATTGATATCCTTACACTGTGTTTGGTCCTATATGATACATGTCTACTATCAAAATTTTAACATGGAATGGTCAGGGACTCAATGATTGAGTAAAGCGTTCCCTGGTTCTTAAGATGATTAAAAAGGTTTAGCCCAAACATAGCCTGCCTTAACAAAACACATTTAGAAGGTAGCAGACTACTTTCCCTTTGTAGACCGTGGGGGTTGGATGGGCATATCACGCCTCACACTCGTCTTACTCGAGGGGCGTCTCTATATTGATAAAGACGACGGTACTGTTTCAAGTATTATCCCTACAGACTGATCCCGAAGGCAGGATTTGTTTTTGACTGTAAACTATACTCGCAAAAGTATTTTATTATAGCGGTTTACATTCCCCACTTTTTCATATGAGGTTTTACAAAAGGTTGCTATTTTTGTGGCTTCCTCTCCTAATGCTCCTTTCATCTGCTTGGGTTATTTTAATAACCTGCTAGATATCTCCCTTGATAAATGGAGGCTCCCACCTTCTCTTGTACTTGGCAGTGGTCCCTCGAAGTTTGCAGGCTATGTCGACCGTTTGGGTTGGGTGGATGCATGGAGGAGCCGTAATCCGGTTCTGCAGCAGTTTTCTTGTTTTTCTAGGACGCATGGTTCTTTCTCCAGAATCGACCTGGCTTTAGTTTCCTCTTCGCTTCTCCCCAGGATTACCGATATTCCCTATGAAGCCAGGGGTGTCTCTGACCACTCCCCCTTACTACTATCACTCACTCAGTGTTGAATGCCGGAGGGGTCATTCTTATTCGAAACTACATCAGTCATGGTCGTCCCAAATTAGAGTTAGCACTGATTTGGCGGGCAGTGGGACGGATATTTTTATGTTAACCTTGGTTCTGCACATGTGGCGGTTGTTTGGGATTCCTTTAATGCCTTTTTATGTGGAACTTATATTAGACATATAGCCACCCTTAAGTCCTCCCGACAACGTACTGAGTTGGATTTAGAAATTGCCCTTCGAGACTTGGAGATGCAGTATCTGAGAGATGGTTCTCCCATTACTAAGACTCGCTGGCAGGTGGCCCAATCAGCCTGGTTGGCCCACCTGGCAGAGAATAATTCTCAAAGCCTTATGTTTCAAGCACAGTCCCCACATATGCATGCTGATAGCCTACTAGCCCACTTAGTTCACTGTGATCGTCCGGGGACTGTTACGCAATTACTTGTCCCTGCCGGTACTACTGTAACTGACACCTAGTATTGCACAGGTATTTCTTTTATATAAGGAGCTGTATAGATCTATTGTTGCTCGGCGCAGGAGCTGTCCAATTATTTGGCTGCAGTTCCTCTGACTCACTTGTCGGCTGAGGCGTGGGCGTTCCTAGACGGTCCCATCACTACCGAGGACAGCTGTATAAACAATATATAGATATATTTTTCCCCAAACTCTCTGCATTATATTCAGAGTTCTTTGTGACAGAGAGGCTACCTATTTCCATAGTGGAGGCAATTATCATTGTACTTCCCAAGCCCGGGAAAGATCCCAGCTTCCCAGAGTCATGCAGGCCGATTTCCCTTATTCCTATTGACACCAAGATCCTGGCAAAGGTTTTAGCTATTAGACTTAACGCAGTCATATCTACTATTATACATCCGGACCAATCTGGTTTTATGCCTGGCATGTCTACCTCTATTAATCTACGACGTATGTATGCCTTGCTTCAGTCTCCCCATGTGTATCCGTCTAACTCTGTCTTAGTCTCCCTGGATGCGGCCACGGCCTTCGACAGTGTAGAGTGGCCGTACCTTTCTGGGGTTATGAGAGCCATGGGCTTCGGTCTTGGGTATATTAAATGGATTCAATTGCTTTATTAACGTCCTTGTGCCAGGATCTCGGTGAGTGGGTTTGTCTCCCCTCCCTTTATGTTGTCCCGTGGCACCAGACAGGGATGCCCTCTCTCTCCCGCATTGTTTGCCTTGGCCATTGAACCCCTTGCATGTCTGCTCTGGTCCCACCCAGATATAGTGGGATTGAGTACAGGAACCAGATCTGACAAGGTGGCTCTTTATGCAGATGACCTCCTTTCGTTATTACATGATTATGCACTTTCCATGCCATTGGTCTTGCAGGTTATTGATAATTTTGGTAACTACTCAGGTCTCCGCATAAACTGGAATAAGTCTTATATTATACCTGTACTGGGTCCTCCTCCTATTGCCCCCAAGATTGCTTTACCTCTATGTTGGACATCTCAGTTTAAGTACCTGGGAATTCAAGTTACAAACAATCCTTCCGAGTTTATCCCCTTGAACTTGGATCCCTTAATGCAGTTTATCATACTTAGGTCTAAGGTTTGGTGCAAGCTCCCCTCGACAGTGACCGGCAGGGTCAACCTTTTTAAAATGGTGCTATTACCCAAAATTTTGTATCTTCTTTTGCAGTCTCCAGTGTATGTATTTCCTTCTTTTTTAGGAAGTTGGGCAGTGTGCTCTCCTGTTTAGTCTGGGCCAATAAAAGGCCTAAAATTCAGTTGGCTACTCTCACTAGGTCCAGGGGGGATGGGGGTTGGCTCTTCCAGACTCTTGACTGTATTATTATGCTTCTCAACTATCGCATTTACAGGTTTGGTTGCAAGATATGGATGCTTGCTCACTGCATTGTGAGTTTATTCACTATTACTATCCTGCACTCACCACCATGCAGGATTTGCTTAGTGGGTCTGTATCTACCTTCTCTCCCCCTATAGTTTTCTAATCTGTTAAAATTTGGCAGGCACTCCGTAAATTAGCTGGGTTTGAGGACTTGGACCCAGACACCCCCCACTGGCACTCACGTTGGCTTCCTGAGTTGACCTCTTTTGATGGACAGTCGGCTTGGGCCCCTAGGGCTGTTGTGTCCCTATCCCAGGTGTATTGTAATGGTGTATTGAAGTAATTCCAACAACTTAAGGAGGAGTTTAGTTTGCCCAACTCCTTTTCCTATAGATACCTTCAACTCAGGCATGCTCTCCAAACACAGTTTGGGGTCTCCCCGCCCTCCATTAATGCTTTCCCTATTAAAACCTTTCTCCTTAGCCTTGGAAGCCATAGGACTGTCTCTTTAGCATACTCCTTTCTTCTTGCTCAGCTTCACACTGATCCTCTCTCCCATCTCAGAGTGTGTTGGGAGGCTGACCTGGGTCCTATGGACGATGAGGAGTGGGATCCCGCTAGAAAACCCCCCCATATAGTTACAAAATCCCTCAGATTTCAACAAATTGTTTTCTATTCTTCACAGAACCTATATGACCCCTGTGAGACTGAGCAAGATTGGGAATGGACACTCCACAGTATGCCCTAAATGTAATGCTCCCCAGGGAACCTTCTGGCATTTAGTTTGGGAACGTGGTATCTTAAAAGTACTTTGGAGGGCTATTGGATCAATTCGGGTCCGAGGGTCTGCATCCTTGGCACAGGTGTCTCTGATTCCCTCTCTAAATGGGAGGAATTATATTTATATAATATATGTGCTTCAGCTAAAGTGTGTATTGCCAGGAAGTGGATGGAGCCTGCTGGACCCACGTTATCCTCTTTTAAAACCTTGGTTAATGATACAGTGCTTAAGGAACGTTATGTTTATATGAAAAATAATGCTAGTACTAGATACGGGAAGATTTGGTCTTTCTGGCTTGATTCTACTCATTCTACACCTGGGTTCCCTGCATAATTTTACACTCCTGTTATATGGAGTGTAACTTGATTTTGTTTGGTTGCTGGTTTAGGAGAGTTGTAAAAAAATAAAAATAGGATTTTAATACCTACCGGTAAATCCTTTTCTTAGTCCGTAGAGGAGGCTGGGGACTCCAAAAAGGACCATGGGGTATAGACAGGATCCGCAGGAGACATGGGCACTCTATAAGACCTTGAATGGGTGTGAACTGGCTCCTCCCTCTATGCCCCTCCTCCAGACCTCAGTTATAGAACTGTGCCCAGGGAGACGGACATTTCGAGGAAAGAATTTATTGTTTAAACACGGTGAGTGTCATACCAGCTCACACCTCAAACATGCCGCAGAACGTGGCATTCAACAGAACACCAGCCGACGGCATGAAAAAATATACAGCAATATGCTGACCGAAACTGTAACACAACCTGTGTGTAAACACGACCAATAATAGCAAACCACACGCAATGGCATGAATAACGTCAGCAACAGACTGACTGAAAGGAAACCCAACAAATGTAACCATAACCAATAACTGCAGATACAGTACGCACTGGGACGGGCGCCCAGTATCCTCTACGGACTAAGAAAAAAGGATTTACCGGTAGGTATTAAAATCCTATTTTCTCATACGTCCTAGAGGATGCTGGGGACTCCAAAAGGACCATGGGGTCTATACCAAAGCTCTAGAACGGGCGGGAGAGTGCGGATGACTCTGCAGCACCGATTGCCCAAACAAGAGGGCCTCAACAGCCAGGGTATCAAACTTGTAGAATATTTGCAAAATTGTTTGAACCCAACGAAGCAGCTGCTCTGCAAGGCTATAAACAGAGACCCCTCGGGTAGCCGCCCAGGATGAGCCCACCTTCTTGGTAGAATGGCCCTTCACCGATTTTGGTAACGGCAAACCGGCCGTAAAACAAGCAAGCTTAATTGTAATTCAAATCCAGTGTGCAATAGTCTGCTTGGAAGCAGGAACCTCAATCTTGATGGGAGCATATAGGATAACAGATCCTCCATTTTCCTGATCTGAGCCAATCTGGCAACACAAATCTTCAAAATTCCGACGACATCGAGATACCCCGATGTCACCAAGGAGTCAGTAGCCACCGGCACCACAACAGGTTGGTTCAAGTGAAAGCGATGAAACCACTTTTGGCCGAACTGTTGCCGAGTTCTCAACTCCACTCTATCTTCATGGAATATTAAACAGGGCTCTTTTGAGACCAAACCACCAAACTCAGACACCCGCCTTGCAGATGCCAAGGTCAACCGCATGATCACTTTCCAATTGAGGAATCTCAACTTAACCATACTGAAAAGCTCAACCAAAGAAATTGCAGGAACTGCAACACCACGTAAAGATCCCATGGTGTCACAGAGGCACAAAGGAAGGATGGAAGTGTTAGACTCTTTTTATGAAAGTATTAAACTCTTTTTTTTCCAAATATGGTGGTAATGTCTTGACGTTACTCCTTTTCTGACTGAAAAAGAATAGGGAAGACCTCACTGGGAATACCCTTCCGGGCTGGAATCCGACGTTCAATCTCCAAGTCGTCAATGGAAACAGCGGTAAGACTTGGAACACACACGGCCCCTGCCAGAACAGATCCTCTCGCAGAGGAAGAGGACAGTGATCTCCTATGAGTAATTTGCTGAAGATCCGGATACCAGCCCTCCTTGACAAGTCTGGAACAAGGAGGATCATCTGAACTCTTGTTCCTCTTATCTTTTAAACTTTTTGGAAAAAGTGGAAGTGGAGGGAACACATAGATTGACCAAAACACCCACGGTGTCACTAGGGTGTCCACCGCTAATGCTTGAAGGGACCCCCGACCTGTAACAAAATTTCTGAAATTTCTTGTCGAGGCGAGATGCCATCTTGTTTATTTTTGGAATTCTCCCAAGACTTATCACTTCTGTGAAAAACCGCTTGAGGAAGACTCAACCCTCCTGAACGGAGAAAGTGCCCGCCAAGGAAGTTTGCTTCCCAGTTGTCCACTCTTGGAACGAACATTGCTGACAGAATGCGTAAATGTTTTTGTCGCCCAGCGGAAAATCTTTCTGGCTTCTGCCATTTCTTCTCCGGTTCTTGTCTATAGAAAACCGTTATAAACGGCCCTTAACTCTAGACCGTTAACGGGGCGACAAGTAACCTAACATGACACTTGTTCCCAGTGAGAATTGTGCCGCTACCACAGGAGCAACATACTGGTCTTGAAACCATGATTATCCCAGGTGGAAACCGGACCACTTGTCCAACAGGTCCCGCTAAACACTCAGGCCTGGAACCTGCCACTGAATGGCCTCGTAGGCCCCAACCAACTTTTTTCAGCAACTGACTGTAATCGACGGAGTGACACCATTACAGGTCTGCCAAACTCTGAATTCTCAGCGCTTCCCCCTTTTTTTTTTTGGATTCAAGTAAACTCTTCTCAATATTGGCTCTAATAATATTGCCCAAGCCGGTCACTGCGTCGTTGGGACCAACAGGGATTCTGGCAAGTCCAGTACAGAATAAATGTGATTCCTTACTAACAAAGGAAAACCATCATACCGTCATCACCCTGGTGAAATGGTAACAATCCTGAATCGCAAACCTCAGGAAAGCCTAAAGCGGAAGAAACCGTAATTAGACCTCCTTACTCCACTTTCAGAGTGGAGAACCCTGCCATGAGAGATTCCCTCATGAAGTTTAAGTAGGAAAAATTGGGATTTATCTGACCGAGTCGTTCGGCCTCGGGAGCACGAAAAAGTCTGAACAAAAGCTTCTTCTTTTATGACTGGAACAACAGGAAAATGATCTGATCCAGACACAACTCTTGTATAGCGTCACATACTACCTCCCTGTCAGGAGGAGGATCGGTAAGGTTAATTCGAAAAAACTCAGTGAGGGGAACGTCTGGAACACCCGTATGTCCCCCTAGGGACTCTATCTTTAACTCACTGGACCATGTCCTTTCCAGGACTGACTGAAGAGTTTTAAACGAGGTCCCACCTGTGTGGGCCTCCGCAAGATAGACCAAACGTCCCACGATGGATGTGGCAGAAATAATGGATAATTTCTGCACCTGTGAACCTGAAAAGGCAGCTGATCTCTTACCTTTTTTACCTTCCTTTACCTGCAAAGAAAGGGGAATCCTTATCTATTCGGTCGAACTGACTGCATCCTGCAACAATGCGTCACCAACCGTTGTGAGGGAACATAGGGCAAGAAAGGTAAACTTACCCGTGGCACCTGCCGAGAGTATATTAACAAGGCCATCACCAACCAGGCTTCCCTTAATGGGAAAGAGACCCCACTTCTTTTCGGATTTAGCATTTTCATCTCTTTGGTGAATCCACAACGCCCTCCTAGCCGAGACCGCCATGGAAGTGGCCCGTGCACCCAAGAGTCCCATCCCTTGTAGTCGCACGGTAGTATGTTGCCATGTTCTAGACATGACCCAACTCAAGGAGTAACCTCTCTCCTCAGGGTAATTATATCGGATGACCAAGTAACCGACCATTCCTGAATACAAGCACTCCCCCCTGCGCATGCAATGCAAGTATAATCAAAGCATATAATTAAAAATAGCACTTAGCTTCCTGTAAACGATCCTTTGTGACAGGGCCCCGTGCAGAACAGGGGTTGACTCTCACTTTATTCTATCCATGGCGGGAAAATAATAAACACTCGGAATCCTCATGACGATTTGAAACCATCTTGTCATGGCCGACCTAGAGCTATCGAACAGAGCGTCCAGCACATGAGAAGGAAGTGTTTACTTCAGCATTCATATAATTTTTTTGTATAAATATACACATTTAAATACTCATATACACGCGTATATCCATATATACATATCTCATATATATATATATATATATATATATATATGTATATTTTTTTTTTTTTTTGTGTCAGGAACAGCAGGGTCCCTAGTGATATTAATGCGTTCTTAATGTATATGAACATGTACTGAATGCCGATGTCGCGGATCTAATCAGGAAACATTATGGTTGACATAAGACATAGTAGTCGTGTCGACAACAGGGAGTAGTAACTGGGCAAAATACATCTTTTGCGACCCCGAGGGGTCTGAGGGAAATATATACATAATTTTAATATTACTTACCACGTCTGTGCTCGAGCCACAGATCAATGCAACCGTACCATACATATACAAGGGCGCCCTGCACCCTTGTAGTGCCGCTTGTGCGTGGGAGCAATGGCGCGCAGCGCGACCGCTATGCGGTACCTCAGACTCTAAAGTCTTCTGCCGTCACTGAAGTCTTCTGTTCTTCCTTTACTCACCCGGCTTCTTTCTTCTGGCTCTGTGAGGGGGTTGACGGCGCGGCTCCGGGAACAAGCAGGTAGGCGCACCAAGTGATCGAACCCTCTGGAGCTAATGGTGTCCAGTAGTCTAAGAAGCAGAGCCCTTGAACTGAGAAGTAGGTCTGCTTCTCTCCCCTCACTCCCACGAAGCAGGTAGCCTGTAGCCAGTAGGTCTCCCTGAAAATAATAAACCTAACAAAGTCTTTTCAGAGAAACTCAGGAGAGCTCCCCTAGTGTGTGTCCAGTCTCTCTGGGCACAGAATCTAACTGAGGTCTGGAGGAGGGGCATAGAGGGAGGAGCCAGTTCACACCCATCCAAAGTCTTATAGTGTGCCTATGTCTCCTGCGGATCCAGTCTATACCCCATGGTCCTTTTGGAGTCCCCAGCATCCTCTAGGACGTATGAGAAAAAAAAAAAGTAAATTGTATTGAGGAGATGAGTATGCGCATACAATATTTTAATATTCTTCGACCGTGATTCTGTATATGCTACCTGACATCATCTGTTAGTTATTCTGTCATTTGGCTCTTTTACATTGTTATTTTGTGCATGTACTGTAGATTATATTGAAAGTAATGTGACAAAAGAAATGTAAAGATTAAGGTTATTGAAAGAATGTCAGGATCTGTGGGTCACACGGCTGAAGAAAAGGATACCATCCACATGGAGGATGCTAACACCCCAAGAACGAGCACTGGTCAGCACACTGCTACATTCCTAGGAAACAGGAGAAAGGCAAAAAAAGTGGCACAAATGTTGGGAGGGTCAATGTGAGGCAGAAGAGGTTGCGTGGAGTGGGAATGTAGAAGTTAAAAGCACAGGAGACTTGTGCGCAAGAAGTATAGATGCATAGTAGGCAAGTATTGAGGGAAGAGAGTAAATGAAAGAAAAAGCAAAAAGGTATAATGTAGTCAGTGGTTATATGGAAGGTAGAGAATAGGGCAGAATAACCAAAGAGGAGAAAACAGAATATAGAAGAACAAAACAGGGAACATAGACTGGAATAATGATACAAGTATAGTACGTTAAGAGGATTCAGAGCAAAAACAGAAGAAAACCCCCCCCCCCCCACAAACATCTGACCCGTCCCCTTCTCCAAACACCCCCTCAAAAGCCAAAGAACATCTTCCTAAACTATGTACTCGTTGTATACACTAAATTTTGTAGAAAACTTTTGGGAAATATACCTGGTTTTGGATGACTTTCTTCACTAATTGCTTCCCACGGCTGCATGGAGTTGTCTGTGGGAGAGCAGGAAGCAATGAAGATAGGCAAGAAGCAAAAATTGATTAAATAATCCCAGCGCTTACAAAACCACCAAAACTGCTTACATATTATATCTATCTATCTAGAGCAGTGGTACTCAAACTCAGTCCTCAGGACCCCACACAGTGCATGTTTTGCAGGTAACCCAGCAGGTGCACAGGTGTATTAATTACTCACTGACACATTTTAAAAAGGTCCACAGGTGGAGCTAATTATTTTACTTGCGATTCTGTGAGGAGACCTGGAAAACGTGCACTGTGTGGGGGTCCTGAGGACCGAGTTTGAGAACCTGTGATCTAGAGCTATAGAGTTGAATACAAATGTAAATGCATATGTATATCTTCTTTTCTTTAATGTCCTAGACCTAGAGGATGCTGGGGTCCAATTTAGTAACATGGGGTATAGACGGGTCCACTAGGAGCTACTGGCACTTTAAGAGTTTAACAGTGTGGGCTGGCCCCTCCCTCTATGCCCCTCCTACCAGACTCAGTAAAGAAAATGTGCCCGGGAGGAGCCGGTCACAGCTAGGGGAGCTCCTAGGAGTTTTCTTAGTTTTATTTTTTTATAAAAATTTAGAGAGGGGGTGCAATTAATGACTGAAGCAATTAGGGATGTTTTGCATATTTCTGAGAAGGTACCTGAACAAGAAGAAGAAACTTATTTTACAGTAAATAAGAAATCCTCCCTTTACCTCCTTAGAAGCAGGGAAGGTAACTCCTTGTTTGAAAAATCCTGGGAAAACCCAGAGAAAAAAATTCCAGATCCCTAAGAGAATTCTCATTGCTTTTCCTTTCCCAGAAGAGGACAGTAAAAAGTGGGAAAACCCACCTATAGTAGACGCTTCTGTATCTAGGTTGTCTAAAAAGGTGGTTTTACCTGTTCCCGGTTCAACCGCCTTAAAGGAGCCGGCTGACCGCAAGATTGAGACTACGCTCAAATCGATATACACTGCTACAGGCGTGGCTTTAAGGCCCACTATTGCGTGTGCGTGGATTTGTAAAGCTATAGTTAAGTTATCAGGCACATTACTAGAGGAATTAGATACTATGGATAGGAGTGACATTGATTTGTTTTTACGTCACATACAGGATTCTGCAGGTTTCATGGTGGAGGCCATGAAGGACATTGGCCTGCTAGATGCATGGGCTACTTCCATGGCAGTCTCGGCACACAGATGTCTCTGGCTACGCCAATGGACTGTGGATGCTGAGTCCAAGAAAAAAAACGTGTGGAGAAGCTACCTTTCACAGGTCAGGCCCTGTTTGGGGGAAGCGCTGGATCTCTACGGCAACTGTGGATAAGTCGACTTTTCTTCCCTCCGCAGCTGCACCGGCTCGGAAATCATATCCTATGCCTGCACTGCAGTCCTTTCGGACCACAAATTTTAAGAAATCCAACCCCCCCCCTTCTTTTCTTTAGAGGTGGTCGGGGAAAATCCAGAAAACCTACACCAATAGGTACCCAGGCGCCGAATCCAGGCTCTGCTTCATCCAAATCTTCAGCATGACGGTGGACCACCCAACCTGGAGATCGGGCAGGTGGGAGCGAGACTAAAAGATTTCAGTCTCGTCTGGACGTCATCGTGCCTGGAACCCTGGGTGATAGATATTGTTGCCCACGGGTATAGACTGGAGTTTCAAGAACTCCCACCTCACAGATTCTTCATATCAGGTTTACCAGTTTCACTGACAAAAAGTGCTATCCTACAGGAAGCCATTCAAAAGTTGGTATGAACAAATGTCACTGTTCCAGTTGCACCTGACCAAAAGAACAAGGGTTATTACTCAAATCTGTTTGTGGTACCGAAACCAGACTGTTCGGTGAGACCTATATTGAACCTGAAGTCATTGAACCCCTACTTAAGGGTGTTCCATTTCAAGATGGAGTCTATGAGAGCGGTGATCTCCGGTCTGGAAGAGGGGGAATTCCTGGTATCCCTGGATATCAAGGATGCGTACCTTCACATTCCGATCTGGCCGCCTCATCAGGCCTATCTGCGGTTTGCACTACAAGACTGTCACTATCAGTTCCAAACATTACCATTTGGCCTCTCCACAGCACATAGGGTGTTCAAAGTCATGGCGGAGATAAACATAATTCCATATCTGGACAATCTGCTGATAAATGCATCTCCAGGGAGAGACTGTGGCAGAGTATTGCTCTCTCAACTCAACTACTTCGGGATCACGGGTGGATACTGAACCTTCCAAAGTCACATTTAGAACAGACAAGGAGACTGCCCTTCCTGGGGATGATTCTCGACACTGAAGTACAGAGGGTGTTTCTACCGGTGGAGAAAGCATTGGTGACCCAATCCATGGTTCGGAATGTCCACAGGCCAGCCCGGGTATCGGTTCATCAGTGCATTTGCCTTCTGGGAAAGATGGTAGCATCCTATGAGGCTCTAAAGTACGGAAGACTCCATGCAAGGGTCTTCCATCTGGATCTCCTGGACAAGTGGTTGGGATCGCATCTCCACATGCACCAGCGGATACGCCAGTCACCAAAAGCCAGAATTTCACTCCTCTGGTGGCTCCAAACTTCTCACCTACTAGAGGGACGCAGGTTTGGGATTTAGAATAGGATTCTTCTAACCATGGCCAATATTTACTAATATTCGTGTTTGAGTCGGTTTGTGTAGTGTTTTAACTCGTTTTGTATCGGGTGCATTTTCATGCAACTTTTTGAAACTATATACGCAAAGTTACGAAGCAGTCGACTTTATGGTTTTCGTGTTTGCCGATGTCGATGCCAGTTTTTTTTTGGCACATTTACGGCCGTCATTGTCGTTTGCGTACGTGTTTTTGCTGGTTTATTTTCTAAGTTAAACGCGGCAGGGTTTTTTTTAAACCCCGGCCGCATTTTCACTTTTAGTTTTGTTTTTCATCCCCGTTCGTGATTGGTTGTGTTTCAGATGTAGGAGTGTCTGTGCGCAACCATATAAATACGCCCCAAACCGTCCGCACCTCGTGGGTTTAGTTAGTGGTGAGGAGGGAGGTTGTGCTGTGGAGGTAGGTGAGTTTTTTGGTTTGGTGAGGAGTGTTGTTTGCAATTTCTGAGTGTAGTATTGTGTTTGAAAGTAGTCTTGTCATTCTTGTACTCTTGTTTTTTGAGGTTTTATCTAATTTTTTGTCCAAGTATTTTTTACTTATAGTCCCCTGTCAGTGTGTGTGTGATTTGTGCAGTGGTAGTGGAGGAGTGTGTTGTTTGTATTTTTTTTTTCTGTGTTAAGTGTTTAGACACACAATTATGTGTGACTCAGAAGTGGGTGAGGTGGAGGGTGTGAGTGAGGGGGAGGAGGTCGGTCAGGTGGAGGAGGTGAGTGTGGTTAGTGAGGTGGAGGAGGTGGGTGAGGTTGCTGCAGCAGCCTCAAGTGACAGTGATAGTGACAGTCAGAGAGCTCCGCAGCCACGCACCACTACTAAGACTGGGCGGAATGTCAAGTTTAGTTATGCAGAAAATGTGGCATTGGTGCGGGAGAAGTGAAGTATCAGCGGCAGCTATTTGAGCCTGAGTCCGCCAAGGTGCCAACATGGAAGAAGACGGTGTTGTGGGCGAAAGTTGTTGCTGCTGTCAATAGTGAGGGGGTTGTCAAGTGGACGGAGGACACGTGCCGCAAACGGTACTATGACATAAAGCGACGTGTCAAGTCCAAAATGGCCAAGGAGGCGAAGTCTGCTCGAAAAACCGGTGGTGGGCAGCCCTATATTGCAAGATATCTGGACTATGAGGAGCCCATGCGGAGTGTAATACCTCCTGAAGTAGTCTCTGCAACCTATGTCCGGTATTCAGATAGGCCCAGGAAGAATGGTGAGCATGTGTATTTGCATTAACATTCTATGACCTTACTTTTTTTTTTTCAAATGTGTGTCATGTGACGTTGCATATTACTCCCATCTTCAAGTGTGTGTCAGCAAATACATTTTTTTTGGTAATGTTTTCTCCAAAAGCCAATGTAACATCTTACTTTATTGTATGTCATGTGTTTTTTTTCTGTATATTTTCCATGTGTAGTTTGGACTTGGTGTGTCATTGAATTGTCCAGTAATAATGTTTTCCTTTTGCACATTTTTAAGTTTTTAATTTGGACTATGTTTTATATTTAGGTTATCCATGTGCAATGTTGCAAAAACAGTGGTTGTCATGTTAGAGGCTGGAGTAGTGGAAAGTGGTTTGGAAACCACTTACATGTGTAATGTCATTAGTACTGAATGTAATAATTTTCTAGATAAACCCACTATTTGTATGTTCAGTTTGAGTCTCTAATTGTACCCGGACAACACTGCAGTCTAATTTTTTTTTTTCTTTGCTTTTGTTTGGCTCATATAGTGGTAATGTGTGTTTGGAGTGCCACATCAGAGAGCAATTTCTATATTGCATCTGTAAAATTTTTCCTTTCATTACAAAATGAAGATGTGTGTGTTTTTGGTTGTTAGTGTATGTGTTTTTACTTGTGTCCTATGTCTGTGTCCTGTACATGTTTTCCTGTGTTGCACTTTCCATAGTGCATACGGCTATTGGACAATGTTTTTTGTTTTATGTAGTGGTGTCTTGGTTTACGGCCCTTATGTTTTTTTTACAAAAAAAAAAAAAAACAAGCATTTTTTTTACAGAATTAATGTTTATTTTGGTTTTACAGTGTTGGAAAAAAGCAGTACTGCTCGTCCTACAGTAACTCCCATGACATCTGATGAGGACGCTGCGGAAGCAGGTAAAGTGTCCATTGTAGTATAGGGTATGTTTGTAAAGGAATGGCCATAACAACATTTAACTTTCAATACTAGGTCCATCAAAAGAAGTCTGGAGCAGCAGAAGTCGGACTTCTGTAACACACCACCAAAAAAAACATGTGGCAGCAAAGAAAGCAAGGTCTAATGTCCAGGGCCAACCACAGCAGGCTACCCCACCACGAAGATTATCGACAGTATGTTCGGTCCCCTCACTCCAAATTTTGGACACACCTCCAAGACGTGAACCACACTCCCCTCATCTTGATTGTGAGTATCAAACTGAAATAAATTTTAAAAATTTCAGATCGTAATTAAACTTTTACTTAAACGCATTAAGTCAAAACACATCAAAATCTGATATACTTACCGAAGTCAGTAAAACATGAAATGCGATCCTACAGAAATGGCCTTGTCCACATCCTGTAAATATATGTATGTCCGCTTCAGCCATACAGTAGCACATTGTGTGTAAGATGCTGCAACAGAAACTCATGTTTAATTTTGGAAAATAGTAAGGTTGTTAAACAAATTTTCACATGTGTGTTTGACCTAACATTGCCAAATACATATAAAAAAACATTACTATGTTTGTTTTTGAAAAGCTATAAGGTAACACATTATGGATTACAACTAATGTGTTTGCTTTCACAATGAAGTAACCAGACACATTTGCCACAAACAGGCATATGTATGTATTTAAGTTATGAGTGATGATGTTGCTAGGCAGGATATCTGAACGCAACACTCAATGACTAGTGTTCCATGTGTAGTGATTTGTTATAATTTATCAAACATATGGATAGCTAACTGATATTTTTTCTAAATTTCAGCTTCTACTCCTGGTACCAGCATCCCTCCGCGACAACAGCAACACAGCGACATGGATGAGACAATCATGTTAGAAATGCAGCCATTAAGCCAAGGAATCAGCCCCCCAGCACCTGTGAGTACACCACCACAGCAAAGCACACCACCACCACAACACAGCCCAACAACACCAGTAACACAAGGCCCTGATCACGTGTTTTGGAACATTTGGGCTAGACAGCAGGCCACTAATAAAGATTGCCTGCGTAGGCAGACACAAATGTTTGCAAGCCTACCATGTCACCTCAGAAAAATAACCAGAAATATGAGTAGACAAAATGAACAAACCACGAGAATTGGCAATACCATGGAACTCATGCGTGCAGACAATACACAGGTCATGGCCAACTTACAGCGCATAATTGAAGAACAGCACAGACAACAGCAAAGCTATATGAACATTTTTCAAAACAATCAAAAGATGAATGAAACTTTATTCCGAATTGTAGACAATCAAAATGCTGCTACACGTGAACACAATGCCACCCTCACTAACCTCAATAAAACACTCAGATCCATGCACCAACAGCAAACAAGCAGCAGTTCTGGTACGACTACTCCAAATATCACGCCAGTGTCATCACCACCAAGACGCTCCACCAGAGCACGCCAACATTACAGTGGTAAAGGCAAAGGGCAGGACAAGCAGCCACCCAAAAAAACAAAAACAAATAAACCACACATTTTTAATTTCAGAGAAGTAAATCAAAATACTTAGTAAGTGTATGTTTGTCAAAATAGATATAACACTTAGCTCCTTGACAATTTGTACAACATCATTAATTATAAGTGGTACAAACAACAACAGGAAATTTGTACGCACATTTATTCTTTACCATCTTT
This sequence comes from Pseudophryne corroboree, assembly GCF_028390025.1. NCBI lineage: Eukaryota > Metazoa > Chordata > Amphibia > Anura > Myobatrachidae > Pseudophryne > Pseudophryne corroboree. The sequence continues at coordinate 377,980,130 of NC_086446.1, read as the reverse complement.
GATTTTTTTGGGAGGGAAATGTTGTTTGAGCTGCACATAGATGTTAGCAGGAAGTAACCAGACCACTTGATTTTTTTTTAATCATTACTCTTACTAGATTCCAATCATTCTCATATCCTGCAGACACAATAATTGGCAGCCAGGCAGAATGTCTTTAGTAGGAAGTAACCAGACCACTTGATTTTTTTCTAATCATTACTCTTTCTAGATTCCAATCATTCTCATATCCTGCAGCCAATACAAATTACAATGTGATTGTTAACTATTTTACCTTGCTTCTATATACAACATTACAAGAATAACACAATTGAGTTGGTTAAAAAGGTTTTTATATGTTGTGATTGAATATAGATAATTCAGTGCCAAAATGAATGTCATTATTTTTGGGCCATGTTTGTGTGTGTTAAAAATGAGTAATCAGTTTCTTACACATGATGCAGAAACAAAGAAATGTGAATTTAAAAAACAAAAAAAAAACAAAAAATGTGTATAATAATGTATATATGTGGCAAACTGTGTATTTACTTACAAATCAGCAAGTTTACTGCAGCAAACATTACAAAATAAATTAATTTGGATGAGACTAAGTTTGTGTCCCTTAAATACGATGGAGCATCACACATAGGGACACATGTATTCCTCAAGGCTAACATATTATATGTGGAGGACTGTTTAATTAGGACACAGGTTCTCAAATTAGGGCCTCAGGACCACACACAGTGCATGTTTTGCAGGTCTCCTCACAGAATCACAAGTGACATAATTAGCTCCACCTGTGAACCTTTTAAAATGCGTCTGTGAGTAATTCATACACCTGTGCTTCTACTGGGTTACCTGCAAAACATGCACTGTGTGGGGTCCTGAGGGCCGAGTTTGAGAACCTGTGCATTAGGACGTTACACTCAATCATAAAGATAAATACCAAATAAATTACTCTGTGGATTATGTGTGCTTGTAATAAATTTTCAATCCAAGTTTATTAACACTTATCCAGACTTCATGCATACCACTCATAATCTGTTGTTTTGAGGTTTTAAATAAACACAATACACATGCTACATTTGTATAGCATAAAGCGAGGGTATGTTTGTATGTCTCAAGGAGACAGACACATTCTGAGTAATGGTTTTTAATTGAAAAATAGGGAAACATATTTAGGCTTACACAACAAATGAAAGAAGCAAACAAAACTTAACTTAAAAATAACGATTTATGAGATCTTGCCTAACCTGCCTCCCTACATCTGTACTACAAGTATCACCAGATGTCTCTAATTCCTCTGCTTGCTGGCTGCTTTCTTCATCCTCCTCCTCAACATGTGGCATATGTTGTTGCAAACACATGTTATGAAGAAAGCAGCAGCAGAACACAATTTGAGTCACCTTCAAGGGACTATACAACAAAAGGCCACCAGACTTATCCAGACACCGAAACCTAGATTTCAGCACACCAAAACATCTTTCTATCACATTCCGCGTGGACTTATGTGCATGATTGTAATTGTGTTCAGCAGGGGTATCAGGTCGGGACAATGGAGTTAGAAGCCAAGAGAAACAGCCATATCCTCCATCACCTAAAAGACAGATGTAGTAACGTGATTCATGTTAAGATACAGCAACACATAAGTAAAACACTGTGGGGCAGATGTATTAACCTGGAGAAGGCATAAGGAAGTGATAAACCAGTGATATGTGCAAGGTAATAAAGGCAGCGGACAATCTCTTCCTAAATGATAATTTACATATTGGAGCTGATTGGCTGGTGCCTTTATCACCTTGCACATATCACTGGTTTATCACTTCCTTATGCCTTCTCCAGGTTAATACATCTGCCCCTGTATTTGGACAAAGTAGACACAGGCCTACACATATAAAATTACATACCTAGCAGCCATCCATCTGGCATTTGTCCATCCTCAAACTTATCAAAGAGGGATGACTGACTGAGGATGAAGGAGTCATGGCAGCCCCCAGTGTAACCAGCAACAACACTCATTATTTTGAGATTTGCATCACAACCCACCTGCACATTTGTGGAGTGCTCTAGATGACGATTAGTATAGATGTGCTGCCTGCCCCTAGGTGGTCTCAGCTGAATGTGTGTGCAATCTATAGCTCCCAGCACATTGGGCATGCCAGCCAGCTCATAGAAATCTACCCTGACGGCATACCACTGAGACTCCTGGGTAGGGAAGCAGATTGAGGCATCGATGTGGGGCTGCAAAACAGCCAACTCCTGTGTGTATATTTGAAAGAAAATGAAACATGAGATTTTAGGACAGAACTGGCCACCGAGTAATTAAAACCAACCAAAAACAGAAGAGGTAGTTAGGTATACATCACCTGTGTTAATATTCTAGAAAATGAGGGCTGTGAGATTCCTATGACATCCCTAGACACAGCCTGAAAGCTGCCAGTAGCCATAAAGTGCAACACAGCCAGGAGTTTGTGCAGGCCTGAGACAGAGCGAGAGCGTGCTGCCTCAGGGTCTAGGCCCAGTTTGACAAGGTCATACAGACGGAAAATGTTGTTCCGATTTAGACGGAACATCTGTATGACCGTATCATCGGACAAGGTGTTCAAGTTTAAACACCCCCTAAAAAAACGAGGCCTGCGCAGCCTCCGCGGAACCTGTACAACCTGCTGACCATGTTCAGTTTCCTGGCCCTGGTTACTTACAGGCTGATGTCTGAGTCTGATGAATCCCACAGCACACAAAATATCACTGGCCCACAGTCCTGTTGCCATTTCTGAGTGTAGGTGGATTGAAATGGGCCCAAGATCCTTTTATAGGCATCCTTATTCAGGTGTGAGTGATTTGTAAGTTGCAACACATGTAAACACGCCTGAAAAAAGCAGGTCTATTTTTTTGCCGCTTTTTTTAACGAATCGCAAAAAAATACGACCGCGACTGAGCACTCAGGGACTAACACCCGAATACGAATGAATAGTGAATATCCGTGTTGTATGAAATAACAGCCGCGTTTGACCGATGGTCTATTCATTCGTATTTTTGAACTTTGCCATTAAAACCATTACGAATAGCCCAAACACTGCCGAGATTTGTGCTTAGTGAATTTCCGTGTTGGGACTTAGAAAAAAAAACACAAAATCGGACAAACTCGATTTTTTAGTAAATATTATCCCATGGATGCAAGTTTCAGAGGTTGGAAAGCAGTCACCCAGGGGGGGAAAACTTCCAAGGAAGGTGGTCAAGTCAGGAGTCTCTCCTTCCAATAAATGTTCTGGAACTGAGGGCCATATACAACAACCTTCTACAAATGGCTCATCTTCTGAAATATCAAGCAATTCAAGTTCAGTCAGACAAGGCGGAACGAAGAGCAGAACTGCAATGTCAGAGGTAACAAGAATCCTCCTCTGGGCAGAAAGAAACGCAGTGGCATTGTCAGCGATCTTCATTCCGGGAGTGGACAACTGGGAAGCGGACTTCCTCAGCAGACACGATCTCCATCCAGGAGAATGGGGCCTCCACCCGGAGGTGTTCGCAGAGGTAACAAGCCATTGGGGCGTACCTTAGATAGACATGATGGCCTCTCGCCTCAACAAGAAGCTTCGGAGGTACTGTTCCAGGTCACAGGACCCGCAAGCAGTGGCGGTGGACGCCCTGGTAACTCCGTGGGTGTTCCAGCCCGTGTATGTGTTCCTTCCTCTTCCACTCATCCCAAGGATTCTAAAACTAATAAAAAGAACGAGAGTTCAGGCGATCCGGACTGGCCAAGACGAGCTTGGCACGCAGATCTTCTGGGTTTACTGATGGAGGATCCAAGGCCTCTTCCTCTTCGCGAGGACCTTCTACTACAGGGGCCATTCGCCTATCAATACTTACCACGGCTACGTTTGACGGCATGGAGTTTGAACGCTAGATCTTAGCTCGGAAGGGCATTCCAAACAAGGTAATTCCTACTCTGATTCAAGCTAGGAAGGGAGTAACATCTAAGCATTACCATCCGATTTGGAAGTAGTATGTGTCTTGGTGTGATTCCAAGAAATTTCCAACGGTGGAGTTTCAATTTGGACGTTTTCTCCTCTTTCTGCAAGCAGGTGTAGATGTGGGCCTACGCTTGGGCTCCATTTAAGTCCAGATTTCGGCCTTGTCCATTTTCTTCAAGAAACAATTGGCTGCTCTCCCCGAGGTTCAGACATTTTTGAAAGGAGTTCTGCACATCCAGCCCACCTTTGTGCCTTCTACGGCACCTTGGGATCTTAATGTGGTGCTGCAGTTCCTTGCAATCGGATTGGTTCGAAACTTTACAGAAGGTAGACCTAAAGTTTCTTACTTGGAAGGCGGTCACACTGTTGGCATTGGCATCTGCAAGACGTGTGTCGGAATAGGGGGCATTGTCGCACAAGAGACCCTACTTTATTTTCAATGAGGATAGAGCTGAGCTCAGAACGAGTCAGCGGTTTCTTCCAAAGGTTGTATCGGCTTTCCATATCAACCAACCTATTATGGTGCCAGTGGTTACTGACACCTCTATTACCTCAAAGTTCTTGGATGTTGTGCAGGCTTTGAAGATATATGTGAAGCAAACAGCTCGTCACAGGAAGTCGGACGCACTATTTGTCCTTCATGATCCCAACAAGAATGGGTGTCCTGCTTCTAAGCAGACGATTTCGCGCTGGATCAGGCTTAATATCCAGCATGCTTATTCTGCGACTGGTTTGCAGATTCCAAAATCGGTACTCTACCTGTAAAGTGGGTTCTTCCTGGGCGGCTGCCCAGGGTGTCTCGGCTCTTCAGCTTTGCCGAGAAGCTACTTGGTCGGGGTCGAACACGTTTGCTAAGTTCTACAAGTTCGATACTTTGACCTAAAAAGTTTGGTCAATCTGTTCTGCAGGAACCTCAGCACTCTCCCTTCCGTACTGGGAGCTTTGGTACATCCCCATGGTACTAAATTGGACCCCAGCATCCTCTAGAACGTAAGAAAATTAATAGGATTTTAATTACCTACCGGCAAATCCTTTTCTCATAGTCTGTAGAGGATGCTGGGCGCCCGCCCAGTGTTTTGTGTTCCTGCATTGTTACTTGGTTAAGTATTGTTGGTTTAGCCGTTGCTGAATCATTTATTGTTTGTTAACTTGGCTTTCCTTTTGTTATATGTGAGCTGATGTGAATCTCACCACTATCTGTGTATTTCCTTCTCTCAAAGTATGTCCGTCTCCTCGGGCACAGTTTCTAGACTGAGCCTGGTAGAAGGGGCTTTTTTTTTTCCTTTTAAATATATAGATAGATTTGATATTTCTATCTTACCTTCATCTTTTTTGTAGCCTGGCGTTGCAAGCACACCTCTCTTTTATCTCCTGAGCGCCCCTTAACAATGCCTGAAGTTTCTCTGCTTCCTGTCACCACATAATGGACATCTTTGCTTAAGAATCCTTCAATGACCTTTTGAGGGAAAAAGCAGATAGGGCTCTGAAAAGTGGTACAGAGACAAAGCACTAACCATACAGAAGTGGACAAATTAGTTAGTACCGTTCCATAAAAAACAAAAAAAACACCCACATTTTTCTTGAATGTAATGGTCATTCGTCATTGTTTATTCCATATTCAATAGAAATCAGACATTGCATTTGATTTTAATTTAATGTCAGCTATTTACATAGCGCACACATATTCCACATAGCTTTACAGAGAATATTTGGCCATTCACATCAGTCCCTGCCCCACTGGAGCTTAGAATTTATATTCCCTGCCACATACAGCACACACATTCACACTAGGGTTAATTTTGTCAGTAGACAATTAACCTACCTGTATATTTTTTGATTGTGGGAGGAAACTGGAGTACTCGGAGGAAACCCACACAAGCATGGGGAGAATATACAAACTCCAGAGTTAGGGCCGTGGGGGGTATCGAACCCATGACCTCAGTGCTGTGAGGCAGTAATGTTAACTATTACATCGTTGATTCAAGAGAATATTTTAAATACCGGTTGAGTCTCCCTTATCCAAAATGCTTTTGGAATAATTGCATACCATAATGAGAGATCATGGTGATGGGACCTAAATCTAAGCACAGAATGCATTTATGTTACATGTACACCTTATACACACAGCCTGAAGGTCATTTTAGCCAATATTTTTTATAACTTTGTGCATTAAACAAAGTGTGTCTACATTCACACAATTCATTTATGTTTCATATACACCTCATACACACAGCCTGAAGGTCATTTAATACAATATTTTTTTAAAAACTGTGTATTAAACAAAGTTTGTGTACATTGAGCCATCAAAAAACAAAGGTTTCACTATCTCACTCAAAAAAGTCCGTATTTCGGAATATTCCGTATTTCGGAATATTTGGATATGGGATACTCAACCTGTAAAAGAAATGAAAGTTGCATGGACAAATATAGTGCAACCTGTAATGTAATATTTGGTTGTACAACCTTTAGAGGCAATCACTGCAATCAAGCTCTCAATGAGCCTTCTGCACCTGTCAACAGGTTGCTTGGCCCCCTCCCCGTGAGCAAACTGCTACAGCTGCATCATGTTTGACAAATGCCTTCCAAAGACTATGTTTTCAGCTCCTTTCATAGAAGGCCACTTCAGGACAGGCCAATGTTTTGTTCTTATCCATTCTCGGGTGCTTTTAGCTGTGTTTTTGGTTAGAGGACCCATAACCTGCAGAATATAGCTTTCTGACACTGGGTAGTATATTTTGCTCTGGAAGGCCTTGATAGTCTTGAGCTTTCTTTCTGACCGACACATCTGTGACAAATTTAAAAAAATAAAGCACCATACCTACTGTGAAACATGAAGGAGGCACAGCTGTGTTTTCGGGCAAAGCAGCCAAAAAACACAGCTGTGCCTCCTCCATGTTTCACAGTTGGTATGGTGCGGTATATTTTGAAAGCTTAATTTCCCCCCATCTGTGAACAGATTTAATGTGACTTGCCAAAAAGCTCCAGTTTTTAGTCATCTGTCCAAAGGATATTCTCCCAGAAGCATTGTTACTTGTCCATAGCCCATTCTGTGATTCCAGTCTAGCTTTTTTATGCTTTTTCAAAAGTGGAGTCCTCCTGGGTGGTCTTCTATCAAGCCACTATCGCTCAAAAAGCATTGAGTGGTACACTCACTGACATACTTTGACCATGGATCTCAGCTTGTATCTCTTTGGAAGTTTTCTTTGGCTCTTTCCTACCATTCTTCTATTTAATCTGGCTGCATCAAAAGAAGGTTGGTTACAGCCTCATGGACTATAAACTCCTTAATATTTGCAACTGTACAGGAAAATCAAGCTGCTTGAAGATGGTCTTCTAGCCTTTAACATGCCTTCTTATAACAAAAAAAAAAAAAAATTCTGCGCTCTTCAGGCAACTTTCTCCTTTAGTCCATGTTCAGTGGTGCACATGATGATACCAAACAGCAAGGTGACTACTTTTTTCCATTTAAATAAAACTAAATAACAGATTAGAAGATTGAAGGAGTGTGGTGCTAACGCAAGAAAGAAATTAGTTTGATATCACTATTATCTAATTATCTTTTCTAACGAATACCAAAAAAACCTGTCCAGACCATTTTAGAATATATTTGGAGAATGAGCAATAACTTCTTTTCACAGTTACTTTGCTTTATTCTATGACATACCAAAGTGCCATGGAAATTTGCAATAAGTATACATGAACCTATTTAGTTGTTATTTGCTCAACAGAAAATAAAATTTTACTCACCCCACCCATCTTGCAAATGGCTTTAGCAAGGATCTGGGTCTGCTTGCTGCGGGAAAGATCTAAATAGAACAATTTCCCTTTAAAAATTATGTTTTTCTTTTTATCCAACTTTACGTCTCTCTCCTGATGTAGGTGACCTGTAGACAAAGTTGCAATTTGTTTATTATGTTCCAGAATCTCCTAGCACATATACAGCTTGCATCAACATTGCTTCAACAGTTGGTTTAACCACAATGCAAACACTAAATAAAAAAAGCATTTAACATTAGGGCCTGCATTTACCATCTCCCAGAGCAGCACTCTTGTACACAAGTGCAAAGCACTCTGCTGCACAAACCTTCTAAAAAGAGGAACACTTCTCAGGATGACCTCAAAAAACAATTATGGATTTGCAACATTTGGATTTCATTGCCAGAAACCGCACCCATGCTGTAATGTTTGGAAACCATACAAGCTGAGTGATGCCATCAAACTACTTTACACCAAAACAGAATGTATATTCCCTAAATTATAAGGAGCCCAGGATTCTGGTGAGACTCTAATATGTATCTGCCATACCTTAACTTTACCATTCCTTTTAGTGCTTAGGACGTATAGCTATCACTCCTAGAATTCATACATATGGGAAAGGGGGAAGGGGGGGGGGGGGGGGTAGAGAAAGAGGGAGAGGGCTTAAATTGCCTATGGTTTAAACCGAACGGTTTAAATTGCATTGAATATGGTACATATCACAGTGTGTACAGAAAAGCCTTGAAAGCCCGGTTTACGTCACCCAAGCCACTCACTGAGCTCTCCTCCTCTTTTCACACGGTGTGGTGGAAGGAAAGGTAGCCATCACGCAGTAGCCGGAGCCTTGAGTTTTGGAAAGTATTAAAAACCACTGTTTACACTTGTGGGGAGCGGTGGGGGCAGCATGGCTATCTAGGCACTATAGGGGTACTATGGGTGTGGCTTTTGGGCAACAGAATGTTTATGTAATGTGGGGACACTGAGGGCAACATGGCTATCTAGGCACTATGGGTGTGGCGTTTTGGGCAGCAGCATGTTTATTGTGTATGGTGGGGGCAGCATGGCTATCTGGGCAGTATAGGGGGCAACATAGCTATCTGGCCAGCAATGTGTATAATGGCACTGTACACAGTACTATACTTCACAACGTTCAAGGACTGATGAGGTTTATTCGCCAACACTGTGGTACTATGACCTCATGCACTTCATTGTGGCGCAAGAGCCGAAGAAAAAGGCACAGGGTACACTAGAACCAGAGACTCCCATTATGGCGGAAGAGGATGAAGAGAGTCTAGATCTGGTAAGTAACCACACTTTAATATGTTAATTTTTACATGATCCTAATGTTTTTTTTGTATTTGTTATAGGATGATATCCCAGCTGTATGTGGGGCTTCCCACAAGCGAGCCGGCAGAACTGGAGGAGGCCGCATCTTCAACACCACAGCCACGAAAGCAACGCCGGACCACCACACCACCTCCCACAGATCCAGTTCTGCATCCAGCTCAGAACAATTTTTAAGCATGCAGAGGAATTTATGCATAGGGCTGTAAATTTACGAAAACAGTATTTTCTAAAATTTGTAATGTTGGGGTTTAAATTTGTACACGTGCTTGTAATTTGTGTAATATGTTTCCGGGAAGCAGTCAGCTTCCCGACGGACAGGATACTGGCGCTCGAAATAGACGCCAAAGTCCTGTCCACTGCAGGAACACCAGCGTCTAAAGCCCCACACAACTCGGGATCCTGGAGTCTAAATAACGAAGCCTGAAATCTTGAGCTTTCTTTCAGTGGGGGGTTGGGGGGTCGTGGGGGGGGGGGGGGGGGGGGTGTTAGCCTTTAGAAGAGGGGTTAGGGTTCAGGGATGGAAAGGTTAGGGTTAGGTACTGGGGAGGGAGGGTTAGGTTTAGGCACCCACAAAGGAGGGTTAGGGTAGGGAACAGGTGAGGGGGCTTACTGGAAGGCTGTTGGAAATCTGATGGATGGGAAGCTACTGTCTGTACTCTGACCGCCGGCATCCCGTCCATCAGGAAATCATACTGGACCCATGTTTCCACCATATCCTATTAACTGCGATGAAACCTCTTGAGCGAAAAACACTTTAATCAATAGTCAAGCTTTTTCCCCCCAAAGCCATCCTATTTGATAGCTAGGAAAAACAAACAAACAAACAAACCACAATATTGGGTGAAAACACACGGGTTCAGTGTAACCCGTGTGTTTTCGCCTCCGCAAAAAGCCGGTACTTACCGTGGCTAATAGGATATGGTTGGTTCAGTATGTCCTCAACAAACACCCACCAAGCTGCACTTCATCGCTACAGTTTTTTTTAAAGGTGGATAAGTAGTGGAAAATAGGGTGTTCAGTGAGGCCATATCAACTACATACAAAGGGTTACCATTACCTGAATGTATGCATGCAACACACATTTACAGCACACACAAGTAAATACACCGATACCAGAAGGTGAAAGCTAATGTAATTTATTACAAAAAACAATCCTGTATTAAAAGCAATGTAACCACCACATAGCATAAATAATACAAATTTAAGTAATGAAGGATTCCTGCCAGTCCACTGCCCCTACTCCTTTAAAAAAGGACAGGTAGTCCTCCCTGACATTTTTGGCCTTTGCAGGGGCAGATTGACAGGTTGACTGGTGTTCAAAGACCACAGTCCAGTCAGTGTCTGTAATGATGTCAGTGTCCTCTGGCAGACCCGTTGTCAACCTTGATTGTCGGGTCCTGTGCCTCGTAAAATTATGCAGCTCACAGCAGGTCAACACAATACAGTTGATTGTCGATCCACAGGTCAATGTCACTGTGGAAAATACAAAAAATAAATAAAAAAATTGTCTGCTAAGGATCCCTAACACATTCTCCACAATACGCTGGGCCTGAGGCAGCTGATAGTTAAAGATCCTCTGTTCTTTGGTCAACACCCTTTGTGCGTAGGGCTTCATGATGTGTTCATGCAGAGCGAAAGCCTCATGGACCACGCAGACAAAGTTCAGACTGTGCCTGCAGTCCTCTGCTTTGGGTAAGTGCAGAGTCTAAGCCTCCAGCCTTTCATAGAACACTGTCTTTTAATGAGCCACCATCTGAGGCCCTACCATTTCTCCCAAAATCAACAAAAAGGAATTCATAGTTGGCATTTACAATTGCCATCATCACGACGATGAAGAACCCTTTGTAACTAGAATACAAAGAGCCACTTTTCCCAAGAGGAGTGATCCGGATGTGCTTCAGTCGATGGTCCCGTCACAATTGGGAAAGTTCCACCTCTTCTCAAACTCCTCCATGATCTGTCTCAACTCTCCAGTAGAAACAGGAGACTAGAAAGTAAATATAGAAATAATTTTTAAAAGCAATGCATTGCAAAGTTAAATGTAATTTTTAAACATACACCATTTGTAGGCAGGAGAAAAGCAATACTGAAAATTGCAGTGGAGGGGTGGGAATTTTACAAAGGCCTAAACAACCACCACACCCATGATTTCAGTAAAATTTTTTGCTTGGAATGGGGCAACGATGACTTTTCAGCTATTACGGTGCATCCTGCACCCACCATTAACTTCAGCATTTTACACACAACAAAAAAGCATGCCACTCCAGGCCGCATGGTATTGATTTCAAAGTTCATACAGTAAACCGGTGGTTCCCAAACGGTTTAGAATCGCAGCACCCTAGAGTATTTGCATTTTTTTCATGGCACCACCAGGTCAAAAACTTTCATATTGAGAAATGTAGCAAAAAATAAAAATAAAAAAACCAACTACAAAACATTAGGTAAAAAAAAAGGGGATGTCATCCGAGGGTAACATTAATTGCTCCTGTTTTTCCACATAGTTTTTATTGGAAGCCACTACGACTGCTTTTGGCTAAAATATTTCCCAGAAATATTTTAATTGGTACCACCAACCAAATGCACCCCTTCAAGTGCTTTGAAACCCCCCAGGGTGCCAAACAGTTTAAGAACCACTGCATTAAACACTTAAATACAAATAGTGTTTACATGGTTGGGTGACATGGTTTCCAGGAATGCACTAACCTCCCATTATACCCTACGGCATGGGGTTTCTCATCTTTGGCCCTCCAGCTGTTGTGGAACTACACAGTCCAACATGCACTGTCAAAGACTGTGCATGCCCCATTACCTAAAATGTGACTGGGCATGCTGGGATGTGTAGTGCCACAACAGCTGGAGGGCCAAAGCTGAAAAACCCATGGCCTAGACAATAAACCCTGCATGTTCTTACCTTAATATACTCCTTTTTGAGCACAATGTACAAGGCCTTGAAGTTCTCGGTAATGATGAGCCCCAAAGCCTGAGGGGAGATGAGGGTGCTGAATTTGAGGTTAGCCAGCGATTTCCCAGTAGCTAGATAACACAGGGTAGCCTGTCCTGAGCAGATATAGTCAACGCATGTTCGTGTCCCACTTCTCGGTGAGGTGTGTCACTAGTCGTAGCTACTCCTGGAACATCTCCTCATTCATCCACAGGTAATTCCGGTAATCCTCAGGATTATTCTCCTGAAGCAGTGGCATGTGAGAATAACTCCCTCTGCAACAGCCACTGCTTAATCCAACAAGAGCGAGCACTTTGCTGCTATTTATCACCTGTGAAAAAGGTGCCACCCACTCCCCTGTAATACCCACTATTTAAAATGATCTTATTTTGGTTCAGATTGCACAGTGTGTATATGCAGTATTGGCTCCCAGGACTTCAAGGGAAATCGCATGGTACAAATCTCACCGTGGGTAGGCCCATTTAGATGCGGACTAGTTGCAGACTTTAAATAAACTGGATATCACATTTGCTGAACTACTTTCTCAGAAGTCTCCATTCAGTAGTCAGGATTTCCGCTTTGGATGTTGTGGATGTTATAAATGAAAAACAAAAAAATGAACCCCCCCTCCCCCCCCCCAAAAAACAAAAACAAAACAAACCCCTCGAGTAAAAATCCTGTTTCCTTTATACTCCATCTGGGGGTTGCCATTACCTGTGGGATCATTCAAAAGCAAGCCAACTTAAAGAGGGGAGGGGAGGGGAGATGACATCAGAAACAAATGCTCTCCAAATTTTACATCCTACACTGGCCTCACTAGCACCGAATGTATGGAAACCATAAAACTTTGTAAATGTGTGCATGGAAGACCAGGTGGCTGATCTGGGTGGCCAGCCTCTTTTTGGAGCATCCATTAGGACTACAGGGAATCTGTACATCGGAAAGAAGCAGTACGTTCCACGTGCGTAAGGCACGGACAATGTTCAACAAACTTAACAGACAGGCTTTATTGGCTGAAGGCTGACAAAAAGCTGGAAGGACTATGGGGGTCATTCCGAGTTGATCGCTAGCTGCCGTTGTTCACTGCGCAGCGATCATTAAAAAAAAAAAAAAAAAGAAAAGAAGGCAAAACTGCGCATGCACCACAATGCGCACACGCGTCGTATGGGCACAAAGAGCATCGTTGCTGTGTAATGGTTCTACCGAAGAATCCATTCGCACAGCCGATCGCCAGGAGATTGACAGGAAGAGGGCGTTTATGGGTGTCAACTGACAGTTTTCTGGGAGTGTTTGGGAAAACGCAGACGTGTCCAGGCGTTTGCAGGGCAGGTGTCCGACGTCAATTGCGGGACCTTCGTCACTGAATTCATCCACAGGATAAGTAACTGCAGGAGTAGTCATGTTTTGCACAAAATGTTTTTGCAGAGCTCGGCTGCACAGGCGTTCGCACACTTGCAAAGCGAAAAAATGCCGCCCACGAGGGAGTGTAACTATGCGCTTGCACGGCTGCTAAAAGTAGCTAGCGAGCAACTTGGAATGAGGGCCTATGTCCTGGTTAATACGAAATGCTGAAACCACTATTGGAAGAAAAAATAAATAATAAGAATTTACTTACCGATAATTCTATTTCTCGTAGTCCGTAGTGGATGCTGGGGACTCAGTCAGGACCATGGGGAATAGCGGCTCCGCAGGAGACAGGGCACAAAAATAAAGCTTTAGGATTAGGTGGTGTGTACTGGCTCCTCCCCCTATGACCCTCCTCCAAGCCTCAGTTAGGATACTGTGCCCGGACGAGCGTACACAATAAGGAAGGATATTGAATCCCGGGTAAGACTCATACCAGCCACACCAATCACACCGTATAACTTGTGATCTGAACCCAGTTAACAGTATGACAAACGTAGGAGCCTCTGAACAGACGGCTCACAACAATAACAACCCGTATTTGTTTGTAACAATAACTATGTACAAGTATTGCAGACAATCCGCACTTGGGATGGGCGCCCAGCATCCACTACGGACTACGAGAAATAGAATTATCGGTAAGTAAATTCTTATTTTCTCTAACGTCCTAAGTGGATGCTGGGGACTCCGTCAGGACCATGGGGATTATACCAAAGCTCCCAAACGGGCGGGAGAGTGCGGATGACTCTGCAGCACCGAATGAGAGAACTCAAGGTCCTCCTCAGCCAGGGTATCAAATTTGTAGAATTTTGCAAACGTGTTTGCCCCTGACCAAGTAGCAGCTCGGCAGAGTTGTAATGCCGAGACCCCCCGGGCAGCCGCCCAGGATGAGCCCACTTTCCTTGTGGAATGGGCCTTGACAGATTTAGGTTGTGGCAAGCCTGCCACAGAATGTGCAAGTTGAATTGTGCTACAAATCCAACGAGCAATCGTCTGCTTAGAAGCAGGAGCACCCATCTTGTTGGGTGCATACAATATAAACAGTGAGTCAGACTTTCTGACTCCCACCGTTCTTGAAATATATATTTTCAATGTCCGGACCACGTCCAACAACTTGGAATCCTCCAAATCGTTAGTAGCCGCAGGCACCACAATAAGCTGGTTCAGGTGAAACGCTGACACCACCTTAGGCAGAAAATGAGGACGCGTCCGCAGTTCTGCCCTGTCCGTATGGAAAATCAGATATGGGCTCTTATATGATAAAGCCGCCAATTCTGATACTCTCCTGGCTGAAGCCAGGGACAGTAGCATGGTTACTTTCCATGTAAGATACTTCAACTCCACCGATTTGAGCGGCTCAAACCAATGGGATTTGAGAAAATCCAAGACTACATTAAGATCCCACGGTGCCACTGGGGGCCCAACCAGGGGCTGTATATGTAGTACTCCTTTTACAAAAGTCTGGACTTCAGGAACTGAAGCCAATTCTTTCTGGAAGAAAATCGACAGGGCCGAAATTTGAACCTTAATGGACCCCAATTTGAGGCCCATAGACAATCCTGTTTGCAGGAAATGTAGGAATCGACCCAGTTGAAATTCCTCCGTGGGGGCCTTCCTAGCCTCACAACACGCAACATATTTTCTCCAAATGCGGTGATAATGTTGTGCAGTCACCTCCTTCCTGGCTTTTACCAGTGTAGGAATGACCTCTTCCGGAATGCCTTTTTCCCTTAGAATTCGGCGTTCAACCGCCATGCCGTCAAACGCAGCCGCGGTAAGTCTTGGAATAGACACGGTCCCTGCTGAAGCAGGTCCCGTCTTAGAGGTAGAGGCCACGGATCCTCCGTGAGCATCTCTTGAAGTTCCGGGTACCAAGTTCTTCTTGGCCAATCCGGAGCCACTAGTATCGTTCTTACTCCCTTTTGCCGTATAATTCTCAGTACTTTTGGTATGAGAGGCAGAGGAGGGAACACATACACTGACTGGAAACACCCACGGTGTTACCAGAGCGTCCACAGCTATTGCCTGAGGGTCTCTTGACCTGGCGCAATACCTGTCCAGTTTTTTGTTGAGGCGGGACGCCATCATATCCACCATTGGTTTTTCCCAACGGTTCACAATCATGTGGAAGACTTCTGGATGAAGTCCCCACTCTCCCGGGTGTAGATCGTGTCTGCTGAGGAAGTCTGCTTCCCAGTTGTCCACTCCCGGAATGAATACTGCTGACAGTGCTATCACATGATCTTCCGCCCAGCGAAGAATCCTTGCAGCTTCTGCCATTGCTGTCCTGCTTCTTGTGCCGCCCTGTCTGTTTACGTGGGCGACTGCCGTGATGTTGTCCGACTGGATCAACACCGGCTGACCCTGAAGCAGGGGTTTTGCCAGACTTAGAGCATTGTAAATCGCTCTTAGCTCCAGTATATTTATGTGAAGAGACATCTCCAGGCTTGACCATACTCCCTGGAAGTTTCTTCCCTGTGTGACCGCTCCCCAGCCTCTCAGACTGGCATCAGTGGTCACCAGGACCCAGTCCTGTATGCCGAATCTGCGGCCCTCTAACAGATGAGCACTCTGCAACCACCACAGAAGAGACACCCTTGTCCGTGGCGATAAGGTTATCCGCTGATGCATCTGCAGATGCGATCCGGACCATTTGTCCAGCAGATCCCACTGAAAAGTTCGTGCGTGGAATCTGCCGAATGGAATCGCTTCGTAAGAAGCCACCATCTTTCCCAGGACTCTTGTGCATTGATGCACAGACTCTGTCCCTGGTTTTAGGAGGTTCCTGACAAGTTCGGATAACTCCCTGGCTTTCTCCTCCGGAAGAAACACCTTTTTCTGAACCGTGTCCAGAATCATTCCCAGGAACAGCAGACGTGTCGTCGGGGTCAACTGAGATTTTGGAAAATTCAGAATCCACCCGTGTTGTTGCAGCACTAGTTGGGTTAGTGCTACTCCGTCCTCCAGCTGTTCTCTGGACCTTGCCCTTATCAGGAGATCGTCCAAGTAAGGGATAATTAATACGCCTCTTCTTCGCAGAAGAATCATCATTTCGGCCATTACCTTGGTAAAGACCCGAGGTGCCGTGGACAATCCAAACGGCAGCGTCTGAAACTGATAATGACAGTTTTGCACCACGAACCTGAGGTACCCTTGATGTGAAGGGCAAATTGGGACATGCAGGTAAGCATCCTTTATGTCCAGGGACACCATAAAGTCCCCTTCTTCCAGATTCGCTATCACTGCTCTGAGTGACTCCATCTTGAACTTGAATTTTTGTATGTACAGGTTCAAAGATTTCAGATTTAGAATAGGTCTTACCGAGCCGTCCGGCTTCGGTACCACAAATAGCGTGGAGTAATACCCCTTTCCCTGTTGTAGGAGGGGTACCTTGACTATCACCTGCTGAGAAAACAGCTTGTGAATGGCTTCCAATACCGTCGCCCTGTCTGAGGGAGACGTTGGCAAAGCAGACTTTAGGAACCGGCGAGGGGGAGACTTCTCGAATTCCAACCTGTAACCCTGAGATACTACCTGCAGAATCCAGGGGTCCACCTGTGAGCAAGCCCACTGTGCGCTGAAATTCTTGAGTCGACCCCCCACCGCTCCTGAGTCCGCTTGTAAGGCCCCAGCGTCATGCTGAGGGCTTTGCAGAACCCTGGGAGGGCTTCTGTTCCTGGGCAGGGGCTGCTTGCTGCCCTCTCTTACCCCTTCCTCTGCCCCGAGGCAGATATGACTGTCCTTTTGTCCGCTTGTTCTTTTAGGACCGAAAGGACTGCGGCTGAAAAGACGGTGTCTTTTTCTGTTGGGAGGGGGTCTGAGGTAAAAAGGTGGATTTTCCGGCAGTTGCCGTGGCCACCAGATCCGATAGACCGACGCCAAATAATTCCTCCCCTTTATACGGTAATACTTCCATATGTCGTTTGGAATCCGCATCACCTGACCACTGTCGCGTCCATAAACTCCTTCTGGCAGATATGGACATCGCATTTACTCTCGATGCCAGAGTGCAAATATCTCTCTGCGCATCTCGCATATAAAGGAAAGCATCCTTTAATTGCTCTATAGTCAATAAAATACTGTCCCTATCCAGGGTATCAATATTTTCAGTCAGGGAATCCAACCAGACGACCCCAGCACTGCACATCCAGGCTGAGGCGATGGCTGGTCGCAGTATAACACCAGTATGTGTGTATATACTTTTTAGGGTAGTTTCCAGTCTCCTATCCGCTGGATCCCTGAGGGCGGCCGTATCAGGAGACGGTAACGCCACTTGTTTTGATAAGCGTGTGAGCGCCTTATCCACCCTAGGGGGTGTTTTCCAGCGCGCCCTAACCTCTGGCGGGAAAGGGTATAATGCTAATAACTTTTTTGAAATTAGCATTTTTCTATCTGGGTTAACCCACGCTTCATCACATACATCATTTAATTCCTCTGATTCAGGAAAAACTACAGGTAGTTTTTTCACCCCCCACATAATACCCCTTTTTGTGGTACTTGCAGTATCAGAGATATGCAAAGCCTCCTTCATTGCCGTGATCATATAACGTGTGGCCCTACTTGAAAATACGTTTGTTT
This sequence comes from Pseudophryne corroboree, assembly GCF_028390025.1. Classification (NCBI taxonomy): domain Eukaryota; kingdom Metazoa; phylum Chordata; class Amphibia; order Anura; family Myobatrachidae; genus Pseudophryne; species Pseudophryne corroboree. Next base: position 377,962,154 of record NC_086446.1, on the reverse strand, counting down.
CATCACCGTCGACACTAGATTCAGTGTCTGGGTCTGTGTCGACTGACTGAGGTAAAGGGCGCTTTACAGCCCCTGACGGTGTCTGAGACGCCTGGGCAGGTACTAACTGGTTTGCCGGCCGTCTCATGTCGTCAACTGATTTTTGTAATGTGCTGACATTATCACGTAATTCCATAAACAAAGCCATCCATTCCGGTGTCGACTCCCTGGGGGGTGACATCACCATTATCGGCAATTGCTCTGCCTCCACACCAACATCGTCCTCATACATGTCGACACACACGTACCGACACAGCAGACACACAGGGAATGCTCTTATCGAAGACAGGACCCCACTAGCCCTTTGGGGAGACAGAGGGAGAGTTTGCCAGCACACACCCAAGCGCTATAATATATATGGGAACAACCTTATATAAGTGTTGTTCCTTATAGCAGCTTAAATATATCCAATATATCGCCAAAAAATGCCCCCCCTCTCTGTTTTACCCTGTTTCTGTAGTGCAGTGCAGGGGAGAGTCCTGGGAGCCTTCCTCACAGCGGAGCTGAGCAGGAAAATGGCGCTGTGTGCTGAGGAGAATAAGCCCCGCCCCCTATTTCGGCGGGCTTTCCTCCCGTAGTTTTAGATAACTGGCATGGGTTAAATACATACATATAGCCTCAATGGCTATATGTGATGTATTCTTTTGCCATAAGGTATTAAAATATTGCTGCCCAGGGCGCCCCCAGCAGCGCCCTGCACCCTCCGTGACCGCTTGGTGTGAAGTGTGTGACAACAATGGCGCACAGCTGCAGTGCTGTGCGCTACCTTCATGAAGACTGAAGAGCCTTCTGCCGCCTGTTTCCGGACCTTCAATCTTCAGCATCTGTAAGGGGGGTCGGCGGCGCGGCTCCGGGACGAACCCCAGGGTGAGACCTGTGTTCCGACTCCCTCTGGAGCTAATGGTGTCCAGTAGCCTAAGAATCCAATCCATCCTGCACGCAGGTGAGTTGAAATTCTCTCCCCTAAGTCCCTCGATGCAGTGAGCCTGTTGCCAGCAGGACTCACTGAAAATAAAAAACCTAAAAAACTTTTTCTAAGCAGCTCTTTAGGAGAGCCACCTAGATTGCACCCTGCTCGGACGGGCACAAAAACCTAACTGAGGCTTGGAGGAGGGTCATAGGGGGAGGAGCCAGTACACACCACCTAATCCTAAAGCTTTATTTTTGTGCCCCGTCTCCTGCGGAGCCGCTATTCCCCATGGTCCTGACGGAGTCCCCAGCATCCACTTAGGACGTTAGAGAAAAATATATAGATATGTTATGGTAAGAACTTACCGTTGATAACGTATTTCTTCTAAGTCCACAGGTTCCACAGGATAACAATGGGATATGATGGAGCGACAGCGGATTGGCACCAAATGCTTTTCGGCCTCCCAGGATGCAACGGGCCCGTCCATATATCCCCGCCCACTGGCTCAGGCAAATCAGTTGTATTCCAAAGCACTAGGAGCATCATGTAAAGCCCTAATCAGGAGAGAAGAACACACATGCACACCCTTCCGTACAAGGAGGAAGAGGTTAGTGAGTAGAAGGATCCTCAAATCAGGTGCGTCAGGGTGGGATCCCTGTGGACTTAGGAGAAATACCGTTATCAATGGTAAGTTCTTACCATAACGTATATTTCTCCGGCAGGGTCCACAGGTTATCCACAGGATAACAATGGGATTTCCCAAAGCAATTTAGTGGTGGGGACGCTCCTGATTGGACAGGAGAACCTTACGCCCGAATTCAGCGTCATGAGAGGCAAAAGTATCCAAGTCATAATGTCTAATAAATGTGTTAATGGAAGACCATGTGGCTGCCTTACATATCTGTTCTGCTGAAGCACCATGTCGTGCTGCCCATGAAGGACCTACCTTACGAGTAGAGTGAGCAGAGACATTAGCCGGAACAGGGAGATCAGCTTCTGAAAACATTATTCGAAGCAATCTTGCCAGCGTCTGTTTAGTAGCAGGCTATCCTCTCTTGTGAAATCCGTAGAGAATAAAGAGAGAATCTATCTTTCTGATGACACTGGTACGATCCACGTAGATCCTTAATGCCCGGACCACATCCAGCGATGCATCTCCCGCAGAAAGTCCCGATACCTGAAAAGCCGGGACTACAATGTCTTCATTAAGGTGGAATTTAGACACCGCCTTAGGAAGATACCCAGACCTAGTTCTAAGAACTGCTTTAGCTGGATAAACAAAAAAAAATCAGAAAAGGGGGAATGACATGACAGCGCTCCTAGATCTGACACTCTTCTAGCTGATGCCATAGTCAGTAGAAAGAGAACTTTAGCCGTCAACCACTTAAGATCCACTTTATTAAGTGGTTCAAACAGGGCAACTTGAACAGCTTTCAGAACTAGACTTAAGTCCCAAGGCACTGCAAGAGGAACAAAAGGAGGTTGAATGCGCAGCATTCCCTGGAAAAAAAAAGAACATCCTGTAAATTGGCAATTTTCTTTTTGAATTATACAGTCAGTCATTGCTGATACTTGCACTCTCAAGGAAGTCACCTTCAAACCTTTATACATTCCTGCCTGAAGGAAAGCGAAGACCCTGGAAACTCTCACACTGCACCAATGTATATAGGCCTGCCATATTCAGTGATAAATACGATCGGAGGACGGTTTCCTTGCTCTGAGCATTGTTTGAATTACCTGTTGTGAGAATTCTCTTGACTTCAGGATAGAGGTTTCTTGAGCCACACCGTCAAAGACAGTTGATCCAGATGTCGGATAACAAGGACCCTGCATTAGTAGATCTGGACGTTGAGGGTGCAGAAGTGGAGCATCCATCGACATTCTATGCAGATCTGTGTACAATGCCTTCTGGGCCAAGCCGGAGCTATTAGAACCACGGCACCCTTTGCTTGCTTTATTTTCCTCACCACCCTGGGTAACAGAATGATCGGAGGAAACAGATATGCCAGATGAAAGTCCCATTTCACCGACAAGGCGTCCACAAAGATCAGAAAGCTTGTGACTCTGCGCACCGAGTATACCTGTTCGGGCTAGCTGCAGCATTTAGGTGACTAGCCTATAGACAGTAATTGGTGATTAAATGCTGCGCTTGGCCCTATTCGTTGTGTGGGTGTCTCCTATATACAATAGGAAAATGGCCAATGTGTAGAAATATGGACCTTGCACAATATAGGTAAGAAATCTTTACTGATCAATTCAAAAAGTAATTAATGACATAGATCTTCCAAACAAATGAGAAATATAAGTAACGTAAGGATTAAATGCAGTTAATCCTGCAAATAAATAAAAAGTAAAGTAAATTAGAGTATAATGTCCCGCAACAAGTGATATTAACCTCCTGGTCAACACGGTAATGTGAGCGGTACCTGACCCTTGGTGAGTGACCAAAGAGACGAAGGGAAACACAGTCTTGAATGTCCTTCGGACGGCGGCGTCCCGCTCGTCCGAGTAGCTACTTGCACTTAGGTATACCTTATGGGAGTAGTTCTTCATGGTGTTCGGTGGGTATTGACCGGGTGTGTGTTGGGAGCAATACCCTCTGGACTGGTCCGCCCTATTGCAGCCCCGTTCCCCTGCAGGGCGCCGGTTCACCAGCGCTCCCTGGGTGATCGTGTGCTGTGTAAGCAGGTACCTATCTCGGCAGGGAGTGTATTACGGCAGCGGCTGTGTGCAACGCTTGCCGTGTACCCCGCCGTACGGATAGGGTCTGTCAAAAGACCCCCCCCCCGGGGACTAGTCAGGCTGCCTCGGCTCTGAACTCCGGCGGCGCGTCGGTGTACGGACGCTCGCCGGATCTCAGTCAGCTGCTGAAGCACGAACTGTCTGGACGGGGGACTAATCAAGCCACACCGGCCCTGAACTCCAGTGACACTTCAGTGTACGGACACTCACCAGATATCAGTCAGCCGTGGAGGCAAGAAACGTCTGCACAGGGGATGAAGAACAGTCGCGGCTCAATGAACCGCTGACCGCCCCCCCCCCCCCCCCCCCCCCCCCGCCGTGTAGGGAAGTTGACTCTGCTCACCTGTCACCGCCGATAATGGCCTCCCGTCACCGGCTTCTATCTCTGGTGTCGCCTTGTAGTGTTTGTTAGCGGAGTTCTCGATCACGCGTTCTCAGCCTAGTGTCCTGTCTTTCTCCCGTGCACGGGTCCTGTACTTTGTCGAGGTGGTTTCCAATGTGTGTCTCTCCAACGCGTTTCAGCCCACTAGGGGCCTTCCTCTGGGAGTCTTTGCATGTCCTCTACGTGGGTGCTCTTTATAAAGGATTTCATTTCAAATACCCCGCCTTCTGCAGGTCTCAAAGAGTGCATTTCCTATTGGTCCATATAATTAAGTTCCAGGTTGGTCAGTGATGCTGTCAGTCTTGGGAGTTCTACCCTCCCATTGGTCCATCTGGTTCAGTCACTGATTGGTCCATGATACTGTCAATCTTAGGAACTCTAGCCTTCCATTTAAGGCTAAAACCAGGTTAGTTTGGTAAACTACTGTCCCACGTCCATGTTCAATGGGATTGAATAAATAAAATGCATGACAACAAAACTATGTAAATATAGATGCATATAAAAGTATATACATGTGCATGAATGTACATAAACATGTGCAATAAATGGATATCATACAACAGGGGTGGGGAACCGTTTTTCTATCAAGGGCCATTTGGATATTTATAAAATCCTTCGGGGGCCATACAAAAATCAAATTAACAATTAGCCTGCCCCCAGTAGTTATGCCCCCAGTCAGTAGTTATGTCCCCAGTAGATATACCCCAGTCAGTTGTTATACCCCAGAAGATATGTCCCCTAGTAGCGATGCTTACACACACATTAAAAGTACAAAAAAAACCACAATACTCACCAGCCCCGCTCCTGCTTCTGGACTGTTGCCCTCCGCCTGTCCGCCGCTCCTCAGAACTATGGGAGAAACGTCTTGACATCTCTCCCATAGCACCGCACAGCTGCACACGCACACTGCCAGAGCTGGAAGCCGGAGTTCAGGAAAGAGCTCCTGCCTCCGGCTGCTGCTGAAGGGAACAAGCCAGGCGCCCACTTGTAACAAAATCTCAGCGGGCGCCCGGCATCTCCCTCGGTTAGGTGAGCCTGGCTGGGCCAGATCAAGTGGCTCTGCGGGCCTTATACGGCCCTCAGGCCTGAGGTTCCCCACCCCTGTCATACAACATTGTTCCTAATGGTAATCTTGCTGTCAAATGCTAAAGGGTACAGCTCCCTGCATAATATAATTCCTTATGGTAATTTAGGTACTTATTATCTCTGTGTCGTAGCAAGTTTTGTTCGCTAGCATTTTGTTAAAAACAGATGTTGTGTATCACTCTAAATGTTTATGTATAAATGAGTCGGAAATATAAACCATGTACACATATATGATGATACATCCATGTATATATGGTTTCACATGCCGTAATGGGATATTGGATCTAAAAACCATGTGGTAAAACCTTACTACAGATCTCGGTAAATACTAGGACTAATGTCTTTTTCTGCAAACGATGGATTTTACTTCGTTGTCTTTGTTCAGAAGGTGTGTGGGGTCAGTGTCTTAAGTTCGTACATCCATCGTAACTCGATGGTGTTAATCCTCTCTGTGTGGTCCCCCCCTCTCCAATTGTATTGTACCTCTTGTATCCCTAAAAATTTTAATGAGCGGGGGTCCTTATTATGGTAGTCTTTGAAATGTTTGGACAGAGAATGGTCTTCATAGCCTCGTTTTATATTGTAAATATGCTTGCTGATTCTTGTTTTGAGCTGTCTTGTCATCCTACATATATATTGTTTCGAGCAGGCGCACTCCAACAGGTATATGACCCCTTTGGTGGTGCATGTGATCCTATCCCTTATGTCGTACACTCTGTCTGTATTGTTGGATTTGAATCTCAATTGTGGTTTGGTACTGATCGTTCTTGAATTCCTACACCCCATGCATGTACCGCAGTGATAAAAGCCCTTTTTTGGTGTAGTGTTGTTAATGGTCAACTGCGTTGTTTTCTTAGGTGGAATATGGCTGTGGACTAATTTTTGTTTTAGATCGGGTGCCTTCCTGTAAACGACCTTAGGTCTTGCCTATATATGCTCTCCTAAGGATTCATCCTCCAACAATAAAGGCCAATGTTTCTTTAAGATGTTTTGCAATAATGGTGCTTGTTGGGAATAGTCTGTTATGAATTTGATCTCTTGCATCCCTGTTGTCTTGTCCTTGTTTCTATACTCAAGTAGCTTAGTCCTGTCTGTTTCCTCGAGCTCTTTAAAAGCCTCTTCTACTAGCCTGTTCTCGTACCTTTTCTCCCTAAACGGTTTCCAAGTTCGCTCCCTTGTGTCCTATAGTCACCTACTCTTGAGCAATTTCTTCTTAGTCTAGTAAACTGTCCCTTTGGAATTGTTTTGAGCCAGCTTGGGTGGTGTCCACTGGAGGATAAAATGAAGCTGTTAACATCGACAGTTTTCCTGAATGTGTTGGTCTGTATGCTCCCACTATCAATAAAGATGTTGAGATCTAAGAACTCGACGTTGGATTTGCTGTAATGGGTGGTAAATTTCAAATTATTGTTATTGGTGTTCATGTGTGTGAGAAAATCCGTGAGAGTACATTCATCCCCCCGCCAGACGAAAAAGATATCGTCAATGTATCTGGTCCAGAGCACGAGATTCTCCCTAAGCCCCGCCTCGGGCCAGATGTAATGGTCCTCCCACCAGCTCATGAAGAGATTGGCGTAGCTTGGGGCGAATCTCGTGCCCATTGCTGTCCCCATAGTCTGTAAGTAGTAGATGCCCTCAAACCATACGTAATTATGCTTCAGTATAAAGGTTATGCTGTCAATGATAAAACTACGTTGTAGCGGTGTGAGATCTTGGTCCTGTTCTAAGTGGTATTCAATACTCTCAATACCCTGATCATGGTCTATGACTGAATACAGTGATGTAATATCTGTGGTCACCAGCCAAGTATTTTCATCCCAAACTACTTCTTGTAGACGGTTCAGTATATGCGTTGTGTCTCTCAAGTAGGAGCGTTGTTTCAGTACATATGGCTGCAAAAATGAGTCTAGATACTGTGATAAGTTGGATGTAAGTGAACCTATCCCTGAAATGATCGGTCTTCCCGGTGGGTTGGTGCGGTTTTTATGAATTTTGGGCAGATAATAGAACACTGGAATGATTGGATGTTGTGTCTGTATGAATTGATATTCCTGTTTGTTAAGAATACCTGCCCCTAGGCCCTTCTGAAGATGTGTCTCGAGTTGTTTCTGGAAAATGTTCGTGGGGTCCTGTTTGAGTTTCTTGTATGTTTGAGTGTCGTCTAGAATCCTATGTGATTCTCTTAAATATTCTGTTTTATTCAAGATGACTATCCCCCCCCCCTTTGTCCGCTGGTTTCACTATAATTGCATTGTTGTCCTGTAATTCTTTTAGTGCAATGCATTCTTGTTTAGACATATTCGTGTATGGTTTTTTGAAAGTTAAATTCTCAATGTCTTTCTCTACCATCTTCACAAAAGCACTGATCTGTGGTCCTTGTAAATGACTGGGGTAAAACTGGGAGGGAGGTTTGAGTTGTGTGTGTCTAAAGTTGTCCGTACACTCCTCATTGCGTATGGCTGCTGGAGTGGTCGATGCAAAATACTTTTTAAGAGTCAATTTACGTGCAAATCTATGCAGGTCTAAGTAGGTATGAAATTTGTCTAACTTCTTAGTGGGGGCGAATTTTAATCCTTTGTCAAGTAGTCTTAAGTGTTCCTCTGAAAGTGGAGTGTCGCTAAGGTTGAAGATGCCTTTCCCAAGTTCTTCTATTGTCAGTGTTTGGTGGTTTTTGTTCTTTTCTCCCCCCCTACATCCTCTCCTTGTTCTTCTAGTTTCCTTTTTCCCCCTTTCAAGGGGGTACTGTTGGTCTGTGTGTCGTGTTGCTCCAGTTGACTGACCCCTAAAAAAGAAATCCGAGTAGCACATTTTGTGGGAGATGTCTTTTGTGGTGGCAATATTGCAGTATGTGTCTCTCTCTTGCTATCTGGCTTGTCCTTGTTGGAGCTATCTTCACCTTTTGTCTCCAAGACCTGCCTATCCTTTTGTCTTCTGTCGGTGACAAAGAAATTAGTGTTACTACTGTTCACCCAGCCTTCTTCTAGTGATTATCTGGCTAAATTCTCGTACTGTAGGTTATCCTCAATCTCATAGATAGAGAATGATAATTCTGTCTGTGTCGTCTAATGTAGTATCTACGGAGGGTTGCGTCTGCTCCAATCGTTTCTGTGTGGGACCGTGGTGTATCTTTGTCATGTACTGTTGATAGGTGAGGTTAAGTTTCTTGTAAATTGGGGTGTTCGTCTTTATAAGTGGTTCTTTCCGTCGACTAAATGTTTTCTCCCTCGTCTTCTTCTGTTGCAATGTATCTACTCTTTTTGTTTTGTGACATGGTTTCCTTGGACCCAACTTATCTCTGAGTATTTTCTTCTTTTTGATTTTTATTAGTCTGCTTTCCCTTTTCAAAATCCTTGTGGTGGATCGCTTTGGGATCCTTTGTTCTTGACCCGAATGCGGGCACTTTGTTGTTCAGACGGGACGCCATGAGATCTCTCTCTGGCAATCCCCATTTGTCTACTAGAGTCTGAAAGACCTCTGGGTGTAGAGTCCATTCGCTTGCCTGAATGACATGTCGACTGAGAAAGTCCGCTTCCCAGTTTAGGACTCCCGGAACGAATACTGCGGACAAGGCTGGGAGGTGGAGATCTGCCCACTTTAGTATGAGACTTACCTCCTTCATTGCTGTTTGGCTGCGGGTTCCTCCCTGATGGTTGAGGTACACTACTGCCGTTGCATTGTCCGAGCGGATCTGGACTGGTTTTCCTTGAAGAGTGTCCTTTGCCTGAATCAGTGCCATGTATATGGCCCGAAGTTCTAACAGGTTTATTGGCAGGCAACTTTCTTCTGTGGTCCATTGTCCCTGGGACCATAATATTCCAGACACTGCTCCCCAGCCCTGAAGACTGGCATCTGTTGTCAGGATCTCCCAGTCTGATATCCAAAAGGGTCTCCCCTTGTCTAGATGGGATGTCTGTAGCAACCAGGCTAATGAATATCTTTTCTGAAAGTGCCATCTTCTGTTTCTTTATTGTCTGATGTACTCTATTCCATCTGGCCAGAATCAGATGCTGCAGAGGTCTTGAATGGAATTGTGCATACTCCATCATGTCGAATGTTGACACCATCAAACCCATCACTCGCATTGCTGTGTGAATTGTTACACAGTCAAACAGTATCAACTCCTGAGTCCTTGACTGTACCTTGGCTATCTTGTTCCGAGGTAAAAATACTTTCTGCAGACTTGAATCCAGTACAGCCCCCAAGTGAGTCATACGTTGTGACGGAACCAGAGTAGACTTTGCCAAATTTATGAGCCACCTGTGCCTCTGCAGACATGTTATTGTCTGCTGGAGATGGCACAGGAGCAATTCCTGTGATTGTGCCAGGAATAAAAGGTCGTTGAGGTATGGAAAAATTGTTATCCCCTGCTTGCGAAGACAAGCTACCATAACCACCATGATCTTGGTAAATACTCTGGGGGCTATAGCTAACCCAAAGGGTAAGGCCAGGAACTGAAAATGCTGCTGGAGGATGGCGATCCTGAGATAACACTGATGGGACAGTGCTATAGGAACATGTAGGTATGTATCTTGAATATCCAGGGATACCATATAATCCCCTGGCTCCAAGGCCAAAACTATGGAGTTTAACATCTTTATGTGAAACCGAGGTACGCAAATGTATTTGTTTAGCATTTTGAGATTGAGAATGGGTCGAGAAGACTGGAATGACTACTCTTGACTGAAACAATTTCAGAATTTCTTCTTGCAAGGCCCTTGCCTTCGCCTCCACCCGAGACGGGCTGGTGCAGAAGAACCTTCGAGGAGGATGCTTCTTGAAGGGGAAAACATAACCTATACTGCTTCTTGCACCCAGGCATCTGTTGTAGACTGCTGCCAGATCTGTGCAAACTGAAGAAGCCGGCCCCCACTACCCTGTGGTCCCCCAGGAGGAGGCCCGCACCATCAGGCTGATGACTTATCTTCTGGTTTTGGAAGCTAGCCCTCTGGTAGCCCAATGCTTCTTTGACTTACCCAACTTATTGTATTGGGGCTGCACACGGTCACTTTTTCCCTTCGCTTTTCCTAGCAAACCGAAAAACTGGACCCTTAGGTTTGGGGTTATATGTGGAAGGAAACTTAATCTTGGACTCCAGAATATCTGTCAATTCTTTACCAAAAAGACTATTTCCAGCAAAAGGCAAAGATTCCAAAACCTTCTTAGATTCTGAATCAGCTTTCCACGTACGTAACCAAAGTGCTCTGCGAGCAGCTATTGTTGAGGCTGATGACCTAAAAGCAATAGTACCCATATCCAATGCCGCTTCTTCCAAGAATACGGCAGCCTGTTTAATATGAGCTATATAGGATTTTCGCTCTCTAGAAGCTGAGAAAACATACTCTTCAAGTGTATCAGCCCAGGCAGCCACTGCCTTTGCCATCAAAGCTGAAGCCATGGCTGGCCTTATGACTGCCCCAGACAGAGAAAATACGGTTTTCAGAAAACCATCCACTCTCCTATCAGTGACATAATTTAATGATGTTGACGGTAAAGGCAATATAGATTTTCGCACTAATCGAATCACATGCGTATCCACTTTAGGAGCCACCTCCCTTTTTAAACAGTCCCCTGCTGGAAAAGGATAATTGGAATCCCATTTCTTGGTAATTCTATATTTTTTATTGTGTGTAGCCCAAGCCTCTTCCATGATTTCCGTCAGCTGGTCTGACCCTGGAAACTCAGTCTTAATTGTTTTCGGACGTTTAAATACAGGTGCCTTGGTTTTTAACACAGGCTTTGCTGAATCCTCTAAGAATAGAATGGCCTTCATTGTTCTAATTAATTCAGCTATATCCACTGAGCTGAGACCTTCTTCCTCCTCTTCGTATGCCGAAGTAGAGTAAATTGAGTTTATCTTCCGATTAATCATCTTGTGTAGCCTGTGAAGGTGAAGGTTTACTTACCAACGGTTTATCAGCTTGTTTCATATGAGAAGCTGCTGGGAGAAATGATATACCATAGGTAGGGAGCTGCATGTATGGGTTAATAGTGTACCCCATTCCTGGTAAAGAAGCTGTAGGAATTACCCGTTCAGCTATACTGGACAAGGTCTGTGCAAACATAGCCCAAGGTGGATCTATCTGTACCTGACGTTGTACAGGGATCTGCCTTGTATTTTGCTGAAAAGCAAAACAATTTGCACATAAACCATCCTGAACCAGATCCTGAGAGGATAATACTGTTTTGCAAGACAAACATGATATGAGTGTTGGTGTTACTGTAAGTGTACCATCGTCACTTTTGCCGCTCTTAGACATGATAAATAATCAGCACTTTCACAGTGTACTACACAATTTGTGACTGTAATCACTTTAACCTTCTAAAGTAATATCAATCTGACCCTAACCATGCACCAGCATTGAGGATCAGAAGAAACAACAGACAAACATATATTAAAGTCAGCAATCACACTAGCAGTCACATGTTATATATTAGTCATATGAGCACATTATCAATTACAAACACATTTTAAAGTATGTAGGAGTACATATTACTGAATCCTGTTTTACACAGATCTAACGTATTCAGAGGCAATGCAAAGAAAACCATAGTAAATGTACAGACTCATATGCAACAGGCACTTAAGTTAACTATTCATACTGAAAAAAGTAGATCGAAATTTAGTGCTGTATAGCCCGTACTCAGTAGAGTGTGATACAGGGAGACTGACCTCGCTTCCAAGATCGATCAATACGTTAGCGAACGCTGAGTGGATCCAGACGCTACTGGTGTACACTGCCGCTCCGGGAACCTATAGTGAACATAGACACTCCGTGAACACAGACGCACCGGTCACACAGACGCCTATGCTGTGACTGGGTCTCCTCGCGGTAGCGCTTAGGGAACACAGACGCAGCAGTCTATGCTGCGACAGAGTCTCCTCGTGGTAGCGCCTGGGACGGAAGCGATGAAACAGTTCATGGCGGGAGACTCGGCGGAAACTGGTCATGAACCGGGGAGATGGGGCGACCAGGAGAGCGTCTAACTCCCCATTCTGACATCAACCGTAGGGATCGCGGCATCATGCTATTCCTGGTGCCCAAGATCCCTAAGGCCTAGTGCTGGTGCACCTGCTGTGAAAGCCGCGTCAGCTACTGTTTGGTAGTCTCCTCCCAATACAGTGCGGCTGTGTCCGTATTCCATCTACTAAGCGGAATCGATGCCTTACCTTCTCTCCGTGCTCCGGCCACAGCCTGGTAACGTCTGCTGGACCTGCTAGTATATTTGACACAGACACCCACCAAAACAGCACTGTACTCGTGGGTAAGCATTGTCGCGGCCCAGCGGAGAGTTGTTGGCGCGACTTAGAAATATCACTAAAAAACTAGCAAGACTAAAAAAACACACACACACACACACACACACACACACACACACACGCCTTAAGAAAGCTTAGTACTGCTAAAAGGAACAGCAGCCCTCTGACCTGTCACACCAAACAAAAAACTGATTTGCCTGAGCCAGTGGGCGGTGATATATGGACGGGCACGTTGCATCCTGGGAGGCCTGAAAGCTTTTGATCGTTTGGTGCCAATCCGCTGTCGCTCCATCATATCCCACTGTTATCCTGTGGACCCTGCCGAAGGGGAGGGAAAAACCCCCCCACCAAAAACAAAAAAAAAACACGAGAGAGAGAGAGAGAGAGAGAGAGAGAGAGAGAGAGAGAGAGAGAGAGAGAGAGAGAGAGAGAGAGAGAGAGAGAGAGAGAGAGAGAGAGAGAGAGAGAGAGAGACTCTTACAGGAAAGGGTTTTAAATTGCCTACCGGTAGATCCTTTTCTCGCAGTCCATGGGGTATAGACTGGTCCACTTGGAGCCATGGACACACTAGAAGTTTGATTGTGTGCTGGCTCCTCTCTCTATGCCCCTCCTATCAGACTCAGTCTAGGAAACTGTGCCCGAGGAGACAGACAAACTTTGAGAAAAGGCTATAGAAAGGGAAAGTGGTGAGAATTCGAACCAGCACAACCAGAACAAGAGGAAAGTCATGCTAACCAAACTTGCAAACCAAACTTGCAAACAGGGACAGCAACCGCTGAACCAAACATAACTTAACCAAGTAACAGACCAGGAAGAACGAAGCACCGGGCGGGCGCCCAGTATACCCTACACACTACGAGAAAAGGATTTACCGGTAGGTAATTAAAATCCTATTTTCTCTTACGTCCTAGGGGTTACTGGGAATCCAATTAGTAGCATGGGGAAGTACCAAAGCTCCCAGACTGGGTGGGAGAGTGCTGAGGTTCCTGAAGAAATGACCAAACTGAAGGTCCTCAGAGGCCAAGGTATCGAACTTGTAAAACTCAGCCAACGTGTTTGAACCCGACCAAGTAGCTGCTCGGCAGAGCTGTAAAGCCGCCCAAGAGGAACCCACCGACCTAGTAGAGTGGGCCTGTACAGATTTTGGAATCAGCATGCTGGATAGCGATTTTGGAATCAGCATGCTGGATAGCGGGACTGATCCAGGGAGCAACTGACTGCTTTGAAGTAGAACACCCAATCTTGTTGGCATCATATAGAACAAACAGTCTGATTTCCTAGGATGAGCTATTCTCTTCACATAGACCTTCAAAGCCCTCACAACGTCCAAAGACTTTGAAGTAGCAGAGGCACCCATAACAACCGGAACCACAATATGTTGGTTGATGTGAAACGCGGACACCACCTTGGGAAGAAACTGCTGACGAGTCCAGAGTTCAGCTCTTGTAAGACAATGCCCCCAACTCCAACACACATATTGCTGAAGCCAAGGCCAACAGTGTGACGGTCCTCTACGTAAGGTACTTTATGTCTACCTCCTGCAACGGTTCAAACCAGTCCAATTGAAGAAACTGCAGTACCAAATTGAGATCCCAAGGTGCTGTAGGAGGCACAAAGGGAGGGTGTAAGTGCAGAACACCCTTCAAGAACATCTGGACCTCACGGAGAGAAGCCAATTGTTTCGGAAAGAAAATAAAGACAAGGCCGAAACCTGAACTTTAATGGAGCCTAGACGTAGGCCCACATCCACTCCCGACTACAGAAAAAGCAGAAAACGTCCCAGATGAAATTCCACCGTAGAATATGGTCTGCTCTCACACCAAGAGACATATCTTCCAGATACAATTGTAATGTTTAGACGTTAACCCCTTGCTGGCTTGGATCATAGTCAGGATGACCTGGTCAGGAATCCGTCTCCTGGCCAGAATTAGCCATTCAACTTCCATGCCGTTAAACGTAGCCGTGGTAAGTCTTGATAGAAGAACGGGCCCTGCTGCAGAAGATCCTCTCAAAGAGGCAGAGGCCTCGGATCTTCGATCAGCATCTCGAGAAGATCTGCATATCAGGCCCTTTGTGGCCAGTCTGGAGCAATGGAGGATTGCTTGAACCTTTTCCCTTTTCAGAATTCTTGGGATCAGAGAAATGGGAGGAAACACGTACACCAGCTGGAAAACCCACGTAATTGTCAGGGCGTCTACCACTACTGCCTGCGGGTCCCTCAACCTGGAACAATACCGCTTGAGCTTCTTGTTGAGACGAGAGGCCATCACGTCGATTTATGGACACCCCCACCAACATGTTAACACCAGGAACACCTCCGGGTGGAGGCCCCATTCCCTCGGCTGCAGGTCGCGTCTGCTGAGGAAGTCTGCTTCCCAATTGTCTACCCCCGGTATGAAGATAGCTGACAACGCCGCAGCGTGTTTTTTTCCGTCCAGAGGAGTTCTCGACACCTCTGACATTGCAGCTCTGCTTTTCATTCCATTAATCTGTGAGATGAGAGCTCCTGGAACTCCAGTCCTGGAATAGAAGGACTATGACTCAGGGATACTGGCACGATCCTGTCCAGATGTGATTTTAGCCAGGCTCCCACACACCCGTCTTCCAGGCATCGCGGTCCACCGCCATGCGGAAGGTTGAGGAAGCAAAGCCTGAGCCCTGTTCCTGTGAACCAGCAGTCGCTAGTTTGCGTGGTTTACCTCTAGCACCTCTGGCGGCGGTAGAAAAGCCACTGGCCTTGCCCCTAAACTTGGCAGTCTGAAAGGACTGTATTTTAAGTCCTCAGTAGGCCTTCCTAGCTGGTGGAGCTGCAGAAGGTAGGTATGTGGATTTACCAGCAGTAGCTCGGGAGATCCATTTGTCGAGTTCATTTCCAAATAAGACCTCTCCTGTGAAAGGCAGGCCTTCCACTCCTTTCCTGGAGTCCGCTTTAGCAGTCCTCCGACATAGCCATAATCCTCTGCGTGCAGACACTGCCATAGCTGTAGTGCGTGCATTAAGCAAACCTATTTCTTTTTGGCTTCCACCATAAAGTTCGCAGAGTCTTGTACATGTTGCAGGAGCTAAACAATTTCCTATTGAGGTAAGGTGTCTAACCCCTCAATTAAATGACCTGACCATTTAGCAATGGCTCTTGTAATCCATCCACCTACTATTGTGGGTCTCTGGGCCACCCCGGCAGCAGTATACAAAGATTTCAGTGTAGTGTAGACTCAAACTTCTTGCATCTTTTAGGGAGGCTGCACCAGGGACAGGTAATACAATTTTACGTGTGAGCCTGGAGACTGACGCATCCACTATCTGTGGATTTCCCCCATTTTTTCCTATCCTCAGGAAAAAAAAAAAAAAAAAAAAAAAGGAAAACATGATAACCGGCTAGAAATTTTACATTTCTTATCTGGATTAACCAATGGTTCTTCAAACAGGGTATTTAGTTCCTTTGACACAGGAAAAGTGGCTGAGGATTTTTTCTTATTAAAGTAAGATTCCTCACTCTCCTCCGTCACCTTATCAGGGATTTTTAGAATTTCTCTGATAGCATCTATGAGAGCCTCTATATTTCTGACCCTTCATTATCAGAGTCAGAATGCAGGATATGGGCCAAAGTACGTTTTTGCGGACAAATGGTAGAGGACTGAGACGCTGGTCTGGGTATGGAGTCCTTTTTCATAAACTCATCTATAGACTGCCTTAAGTATTGCGTCTCTTTCTCATTATGAGATAATTTTGTAGAAATGGTGGAAATCATTCCCCTAATGGAGTCGCGCCATGCTGGTCCTGCCCCACTAGCCTGGGAAGGGATACTACATTGAGTACACACTAGTGAACCCCCTGGAGAAGAGGAACACTATGCCTTACATGAAACACACTCTTTGCCTGACATACTGCAGACACACAGGAAAAGGTTAAGAGCACAATTAACCCACAAAGAGCCCTTCCAGAGAGACACAGTATGGAACCAGCCCACCGCGCCCTTATCGCTAAAGCCAAGCTTAGCCGATTCGCAGACCAAGTACCTAGATTAGGGACTTGGTACACTAGTAAACCGCTCCCCTCTGCTATAACCCCTTGGTACCGCTGAGGTAAACTGGAGGTTTTCCAGAGGAGCTGCTTGTCCCTGTCAGTCAGCATCTGTGTCAGCTGCACCAGGGAAAATGGCGCTTGTGAGCTGTTGGATCTGCTCAATGTGAAGCCCCGCCTCTTCAATGGTGCACGGTCTTCCCGCTCCTCTTTATACTGGCTTTTTGTGTCTGTGTGCATAAAATGCAGACATTCCTCTTTTATGGCTGTAGTGCCCAATCTGGGTGCTGTGTACACTACAGTGTACTTAGTTAGGAGGCTCAGTCCAACCCTTGTAGAAGCCATGCATCACCGTGCCCTCATGACGCCATAATGGTCGGCAACCCACTAACCGGGACGCCGGCTTAGTACTCATCACTCTTTATTCTTTTGGCTCTGTTAGGGATGGCGGTGTGCTGCGGGAATGTACGCTCGCTGTGGTGGGGCTTGCGAGTAGTTCCCTCAGGAGCTAGCGTCCTATCAGCGGGGAACGGGACCATTAACTCCCAGGTTTAAACTTTTTCTGTTCACACCAATAAATATATATCTCTTCCAGATGAGATTATATATTTTTGACGTGACTGGTCTGGATCATGGTATTTGTCACAGATTTGGAAAATCCATTATATCTCAGAATGTTGAATTCAAGAACCATGCCGTCAAAGCCAATTAAAGGCAAATCTGAGTGTTGGTAGGGACCCTGAATTAATAGATCTGGTCGCAGAGGCAACCGAAACGCCTGCCACCATGCCCTGAAGGATTACATACCAATGTCAGCGCAGCCAGTCCAGTGATACCAGAATCACCGGCCGAGCCACTGATTGAATCCGTAGTAATACCCTAGGGATCACAACCAGAGGAGGAAATATGTACTGTAACCGGAACGACCAGGGTGCTGTCATGGCTCCGTATTTTGGTCATTTCCTGTTGAGATGGGAGGCCATCAGATCTATGTCTGGCAGTCCCCACTTCGAAACTCTCTCACTGAACACCTCCTGGTGTAGTTCCTATTCTCCTGGGTGTATTGTATGCCGACTCAAAAAGACTGCCTCCCAGTCGTCCACCCCTGGAATAAAAACTGCCAAGATCGCAGGAATCCATTTTTCTGCCCAATGAAAAATGTGAAATACTTCCTTCCTTGTGCGCCAGCTGAGTGTCTTCTGCTTGTTATGTAAACAACTGTTGTGACATTGTGCGATTGGATGCACACAGGCTGGCTTTTTAAACAGAGACTGGATCTGGATCAGTGTGTTTCGGACTGCTCTTAGCTCCAGGGTATGGATAGGAAGCGAGACTTCCTGGCTGGACCTGAGACCTTTAAAGGTGTCTCTCCAGTGTCACAGCAACCCAGCCTGTTAGGTTTGCATCTGCAGTAACCATAACCAAGTCCATTACCACCAGGCTGCAACCCTTGCTCAGATTTTTCTCCTCCAGCCACCAATGAAAGGACTAATGTACTTTGAGAGATAATCTGAACATCTGTCTTTTCAGATGAGGGTCTGATTTTACCCAGTGATGTAATAACTGCTTTTGCAAAGGACGAGCATGAAATCTGTCGAAAGGTACGGCTTCGAATGAAAGCTCCTAAACGAAAAATGTTGGTAGATCATATCAAATAGTGTTCCCCATAGGAATTTGGCAGGCAGCAGGTGTGCCAGGGAAGAATGTGTGTGTGAAAACACGTGCCAAAGGTGGCACGTCATCAATATGGGGGTAGTCCCGCCCACTCAACGTCACTAAAAAGGGGTGTGCCCAGCATCTACAGGTGCTGGGCTTCCCAAGCTCTACCTTTAATGTGAATAGATGCCATGCGCGAGCTGTTTTGCCTTTAATAAAAAGAAAAAAGGTATTGGGCCCTGCCAAAACAGCCTAGCATGAACACTATCAAACTTCTCTCATTTCTGATCAGAAAGAGGCATGTAGGTATGCATTGTTGAGGTGGTCTTCAGTTGGTAAATCCCCCACCTACACTCCATTCAGGATACATTTTCCTTGTTTTTTTACATTTGTTGTAGTTATAAACACTGTATATTCAAAATTGTGTAAAAAGTCCTGGAGTAGACACGTAGGGCCTCATTCTGAGTTTGAAGCAAAGCAAAAAAGAGCAAGTAACTGCACCTGGAGCCGTGTTGTAATTCAAAGGGTGCATACAGCTTTATTTTGCACGCAGGGTAAATTGCCTCTTGTCGTCAGGGAAATTGTCAGGGCAATCCGGAACGTCCCGAGTATAGTCTCAGTATGAAAAACTCAACCCAGAAGGTGTGTCCTAGGTCACATCCAGGGGCAACTTTGCTGTGCTCACCCATGCCCCCCCCACCCCTCATTAAGAGGTAAGGTGTGTGCTATTAGACCATGCCCCCTCATTAAGAGGTCACACCCCTTTCTAAGGACACATGCAACTATGCCCTGCACACTGCCCTAACAAAAAACAAGATTTTACTCACCGGTAAATCTATTTCTCGTAGTCCGTAGTGGATGCTGGGACTCCGTAAGGACCATGGGGAATAGCGGCTCCGCAGGAGACTGGGCACAACTAAAAGAAAGCTTTTGGTCTAACTGGTGTGCACTGGCTCCTCCCTCTATGACCCTCCTCCAGACCTCAGTTAGAATCTTGTGCCCGGCTGAGCTGGATGCACACTAGGGGCTCTCCTGAGCTCCTAGAAAAGAAAGTATATTTTAGGTTTTTTATTTTCAGTGAGATCTGCTGGCAACAGACTCACTGCTACGAGGGACTAAGGGGAGAAGAAGCGAACCTACCTGCTTGCAGCTAGCTTGGGCTTCTTAGGCTACTGGACACCATTAGCTCCAGAGGGATCGAACACAGGGCCCGACCTCGATCGTCCGGTCCCGGAGCCGCGCCGCCGTCCCCCTTACAGAGCCAGAAGCATGAAGATGGTCCTGAAAATCGGCGGCAGAAGATTTCGGTCTTCAACAAGGTAGCGCACAGCACTGCAGTATGAACAATAACTGAGCCTCTCAACAGATGGCTCAACAATAACCCTTTAGTTAAACAATAACTATATGCAAGTATTGCAGACAATCCGCACTTGGGATGGGCGCCCAGCATCCACTACGGACTACGAGAAATAGATTTACCGGTGAGTAAAATCTTATTTTCTCTGACGTCCTAAGTGGATGCTGGGACTCCGTAAGGACCATGGGGATTATACCAAAGCTCCCAAACGGGCGGGAGAGTGCGGATGACTCTGCAGCACCGAATGGGCAAACTCTAGGTCCTCCTCAGCCAGGGTGTCAAACTTGTAGAATTTAGCAAATGTGTTTGACCCCGACCAAGTAGCTGCTCGACAAAGTTGTAGAGCAGAGACCCCTCGGGCAGCCGCCCAAGAAGAGCCCACCTTCCTCGTGGAATGGGCTTTCACTGATTTAGGATGCGGCAGTCCAGCCGCAGAATGTGCAAGCTGAATCGTACTACAGATCCAGCGAGCAATAGTCTGCTTTGAAGCAGGTGCACCCAACCTGTTGGGCGCATGCAGGATAAATAGCGAGTCAGTCTTTCTGACTCCAGCTGTCCTGGAAACATAAATTTTCAGGGCCCTGACTACGTCCAACAACATGGAAGCCTCCAAGTCTTTAGTAGCCGCAGGCACCACGATAGGTTGGTTCAAATGAAAGGCCGATACCACCTTAGGGAGAAACTGGGGACGAGTTCTGCCCTATCCATATGGAAAATCAGATAAGGGCTGTTACATGACAAAGCCGCCAATTCTGATACACGCCTGGCCGAAGCCAAGGCCAACAACATGACCACTTTCCACGTGAGATATTTCAATTCCACGGTTTTCAGTGGCTCAAACCAATGTGACTTTAGGAAATCCAACACCACATTGAGATCCCAAGGTGCCACTGGAGGCACAAAAGGGGGCTGAATATGCAGCACTCCCTTAACAAAAGTCTGAACTTCAGGTAGTGAAGCCAGTTCTCTCTGGAAGAAAATCGATAGAGCCGAAATCTGGACCTTAATGGAACCCAATTTTAGGCCCATAGTCACCCCTGACTGTAGGAAGTGCAGAAAACGGCCCAGCTGAAATTCCTCCATTGGGGCCTTCCTGGCCTCACACCACGCAACATATTTTCGCCAAATGCGGTGATAATGGTTCGCGGTCACTTCTTTCCTAGCTTTAATCAGCGTAGGAATGACTTCCTCCGGAATGCCCTTTTCCTTTAGGATCCGGTGTTCAACCGCCATGCCGTCAAACGCAGCCGCGGTAAGCCTTGGAACAGACAGGGCCCCTGCTGCAGCAGGTCCTGTCTGAGCGGCAGAGGCCATGGGTCCTCTGAGATCATTTCTTGAAGTTCCGGGTACCAAGCTCTTCTTGGCCAATCCGGAACAATGAGTATAGTTCTTACTCCTCTTCTCCTTATTATCCTCAGTACCTTTGTTATGAGAGGAAGAGGAGGGAACACATAAACCGACCGGTACACCCACGGTGTCACTAGAGCGTCCACAGCTATCGCCTGAGGGTCTCTTGACCTGGCGCAATATCTTTCTAGCTTTTTGTTTAGGCGGGACGCCATCATGTCCACCTGTGGCCTTTCCCAACGGTTTACAATCAGTTGGAAGACTTCTGGATGAAGTCCCCACTCTCCCGGGTGGAGGTCGTGCCTGCTGAGGAAGTCTGCTTCCCAGTTGTCCACTCCCGGAATGAACACTGCTGACAGTGCTAACACGTGATTTTCCGCCCATCGGAGAATCCTTGTGGCTTCTGCCATCGCCGTCCTGCTTCTTGTGCCGCCCTGTCGGTTTACATGGGCGACTGCCGTGATGTTGTCTGACTGGATCAGTACCGGCTGGTTTTGAAGCAGGGGTTTTGCCTGACTTAGGGCATTGAAAATGTCCCTCAGTTCCAGAATATTTATGTGTAGGGAAGTCTCCTGACTTGACCATAGTCCTTGGAAGTTTCTTCCCTGTGCGACTGCCCCCCAGCCTCGAAGGCTGGCATCCGTGGTCACCAGGACCCAGTCCTGTATGCCGAATCTGCGGCCCTCTTGAAGATGAGCACTTTGCAGCCACCACAGCAGACACACCCTGGTCCTTGGAGACAGGGTTATCAGCCGATGCATCTGAAGATGCGATCCGGACCACTTGTCCAACAGGTCCCACTGAAAGGTTCTTGCATGGAACCTGCCGAATGGAATTGCTTCGTAGGAAGCTACCATTTTTCCCAGGACTCGCGTGCAGTGATGCACCGACACCCGTTTTGGTTTTAGGAGGCCTCTGACTAGAGAGGACAGCTCCTTGGCCTTCTCCTCCGGGAGAAACACTTTTTTCTGTTCTGTGTCCAGAACCATCCCCAGGAACAGTAGACGTGTCGTAGGGACCAGCTGTGACTTTGGAATATTTAGAATCCAGCCGTGCTGTTGTAGCACCTCCCGAGATAGTGCTACCCCGACTAACAACTGCTCCCTGGACCTCACCTTTATCAGGAGATCGTCCAAGCACGGGATAATTAAAACTCCCTTTTTTCGAAGGAGTATCATCATTTCGGCCATTACCTTGGTAAATACCCTCGGTGCCGTGGACAGACCAAACGGCAACGTCTGGAATTGGTAATGACAATCCTGTACCACAAATCTGAGGTACTCCTGGTGAGGATGGTAAATGGGGACATGCAGGTAAGCATCCTTGATGTCCAGTGATACCATGTAATCCCCCTCGTCCAGGCTTGCAATAACCGCCCTGAGCGATTCCATCTTGAACTTGAATTTTTTTATATATGTGTTCAAGGATTTCAAATTTAAAATGGGTCTCACCAAACCGTCCGGTTTCGGTACCAAACACATTGTGGAATAGTAACCCCGTCCTTGTTGAAGTAGGGGCACCTTGACTATCACCTGCTGGGAATACAGCTTGTGAATTGCCTCTAGCACTGCCTCCCTGCCTGAGGGAGTTGTTGGCAAGGCAGATTTGAGGAAATGGCGGGGGGGAGACGTCTCGAATTCCAGCTTGTACCCCTGAGATACTACTTGAAGGATCCAGGGATCCACCCGTGAGCGAGCCCACTGATTGCTGAAGTTTTTGAGACGGGCCCCCACCGTACCTGGCTCCGCCTGTGGAGCCCCAGCGTCATGCGGTGGACTTGGAGGAAGCGGGGGAGGACTTTTGCTCCTAGGAACTGGCTGTATGCTGCAGCTTTTTCCCTCTACCTCTGGGCAGAAAGGACGCGCCTTTAACCCGCTTAACCTTATGGGGCCGAAAGGACTGTACCTGATAATACGGTGCTTTCTTTGGCTGTGAGGGAACATGGGGTAAAAATGCTGACTTCCCAGCTGTTGCTGTGGAAACGAGGTCCGAGAGACCATCCCCGAACAACTCCTCACCCTTATAAGGCAAAACTTCCATGTGCCTTTTAGAATCTGCATCACCTGTCCACTGCAGAGTCCATAACCCTCTCCTGGCAGAAATGGACATTGCACTTATTTTAGATGCCAGCCGGCAAATATCCCTCTGTGCATCTCTCATGTATAAGACTGCGTCTTTAATATGCTCTACGGTTAGCAATATAGTGTCCCTGTCTAGGGTATCAATATTTTCCGACAGGGAATCTGACTACGCAGCTGCAGCACTGCACATCCATGCTGAAGCAATAGCTGGTCTCAGTATAATACCTGTGTGTGTATATACAGACTTCAGGATAGCCTCCTGCTTTCTATCAGCAGGCTCCTTTAGGGCAGCCGTATCCGGAGACGGTAGTGCCACCTTCTTTGACAAGCGTGTGAGCGCTTTATCCACCCTAGGGGATGTTTCCCAATGTGACCTATCCTCTGGCGGGAAAGGGTACGTCATTAGTAACCTTTTAGAAATTACCAGTTTCTTATCGGGGGAAGCCCACGCTTCTTCACACACTTCATTTAATTCCTCAGATGGAGGAAAAACTACTGGTAGTTTTTTCTCTCCAAACATAATACCCTTTTTTGTGGTACCTGGGGTAACATCAGAAATGTGCAACACATTTTTCATAGCCTCAATCATGTAACGTGTGGCCCTATTGGAAGTTACATTAGTCTCATCGTCGTCGACACTGGAGTCAGTATCCGTGTCGACATCTGTGTCTGCCATCTGAGGTAGCGGGCATTTTAGAGCCCCTGATGGCTTTTGAGACGCCTGGGCAGGCACAGGCTGAGAAGCCGGCTGTCCCATATTTGGTATGTCGTCAAACCTTTTATGTAAGGAGTCGACACTGTCACGTAATTCCTTCCACATAACCATCCACTCAGGTGTCGGCCCCGCAGGGGGTGACATCACATTTATCGGCATCTGCTCCGCCTCCACATAAGCCTCCTCATCAAACATGTCGACACAGCCGTACCGACACACCGCACACACACACAGGGAATGCTCTGACAGAGGACAGGACCCCACAAAGCCCTTTGGGGAGACAGAGAGAGTATGCCAGCACACACCAGAGCGCTATATAACACAGGGATAAACACTATAACTGAGTGATTTTCCCTTATAGCTGCATATATATATATATATATATATATATATATATATATCTATCTATCTAAAACGACAGGATTCAATCCCTGCGCTGCATGTCCGTGTTTCCAGAGTCTTTTTTAGAGATTGTTATTCCAGTGCTGCTCAATCCAACTCCCAGCCAGGGAGTAATTGGTATTGGTGCTAGAAACAATAAGGAGAGCGCACTGGTAAACGTAAAATCAATCACTTTATATAGAAGAAGTAATATCCACATACATTGCAGTAAAAGTATCCAAACTCAGTGAAGTCCACACGACCAGCAAAATTGTTCTCAAACGATCTGGAACGCTCTCGTCGGCTCCGGATCCGGCGGGTGACGTCACAACGTCCTCAGCAGATAGCCACGCCCAACGCGTTTCGACCTATCACAGTCTTCGTCAGGGGATGTGGTTAATGTGCATAGGCACAATCTTATATACCCATTCCGATTCATAACAGCTGTTACTAATTAGTTATACTTCATAGTAATGCACTCACATTTCACAATTGGATCAAAACGGCAGATTATCCATACAGGCTTTTCAGCAAAAATTGTCTATCCCATTTAGTACATATCCTTTAACTTAAATTTTATTAAATTGCAAATCTCCAAAGTAGTTTAATTACTACAGGCAGTTTATCCCGTAGTCTAGCTGTCTGCTAGCAATCACAATTAATCTCAGCTGTTCATTATAAAGCAGAAAATGGGATTGACACTTCTCACTTCACACAGTTTAGAGTAGTCGCTACCACTAACAATTCATTTTAATACTATTTATATTTTAAAAACACACTACTAGCAAATACACATGAACCATAATTTAAAAATATTACCAAAGATATCACAATGGTTGCAAAGGCTTATATATCTGATCATATTGTAAACTATATTTTGGTAAATCACGCTACTGTTTATTTGTCTATTTCCAAATAACCCTACTAGCATGAATTTTTAGAAGGGATTCTTTTTTTAAAAAATGAGTCAACTCGTAACTCGAATCTTAGATTTCTAGTTGAAAAGGAGGAATTATTTCTTATTATTAGGCTGTAACAAAAAATGTGTCAGCCATGAACCCCCCCATAGATCCACTCGCCGGGATTTAGCCGCTGCCACGTTTGGATCATCAGAAGGGTCCTGACTTTCACATTAACAGTGTAAAAAGGGTACTATATCGCAACCCTCATTGAGACCAAATGGTACAAACGTGTTTAATGTATAAATCCAGTATGTTTCTCTCTGGCTCAGTTTTTTCAACAGATCTCCACCTCTCTCATCCAGGCAGACCTTCTCTATTGCCTTAAAGGAGAAACCATTTAAACTGGAACTGGTACACTCTGAGAAATGACGTGGAACACTATGATTATCTATTTTGTGCAGTATATTGCGGGTGTGTTCTAATATACGTAATTTTAACATGCGCTTGGTCTTTCCAATATAGCGTTTCCCACATTTACACTCCAACATATAGATTACATGAGTGCTCACACAACTTAATTTACCTTTAATTTTCCAAGATTTATCATTACATGAATTCGAGAATTGCTTATTATCTCTATTTACAAACTGGCACATTTTACATTTATTACAAGGAAAAAAGCCTTCCAATCTATTACCTCCCTCATATTTGTTGGCTTTTCTCATATTACTAGGGGCTAGACGATCCTTCAGGGAACATGATTTTTTATATATAATCCTAGGATGTTGTGTGATCACATCTTTAAGTAACGGGTCGAGGCTTAATATGCCCCAATGTTTATTTAAAATTTTCTTAATCTCCCCTCCGCCTTTATTATAGCGGGTTACAAAAGGTACTCCAAATTTATCAATGTGTTCTTTATCTTTTCTTCTATCCTTATATACCAAGAGTTCTTGTCTATCTCTATTTGACGCTTTCTCATAGCATTTCTGTATTAGATTATCTGGGTACTTTTTCTCTTTAAATCTCTCACTATAGATCTGGACCTGTTCTTTGAATTTTTCTTGTTCCGAACGGTTACGTTTCAGACGAACGAACTGAGAATAAGGGATATTCTCAATCCATTTTTTGTAGTGACAACTTTGAAAGTGTATATAGCTGTTACGATCTACACTTTTAATATATGTATAAGTATCAATTTTTGCTCCTCCGCTGGATTTTCTACTATCCAGTACAAGATCTAAAAACTCTATAGTATCATTATTATACTTCTAAGTAAAGTGCAAATTATATTCATTCTTATTCAATTCAATCATAAATTCATCCAGCAAATCTATACCTCCAGACCATACCACAATGATATCATCTATAAAGCGCTTATATTTGTGTATATATTTCAAAAATCGATTGTTATTAAATATAAATTCCCTTTCCCATTTACCCATATACAAGTTTGCTAGACTCGGGGCATAAGGCGTTCCCATAGCTACGCCGCACTCTTGGTTAAAGAATGTTCCCTGAAAGTTGAAGTAATTATTTTTAAGTATATATTCAATACACTCCAATATAAATCCCTTCTTATTATCACTCATTCTCATGTCCTCCCCCAAAAACATTTTTACAGCACTAATTCCCCCATCATGTGGAATACTCGTATAAAGGGCCTCGACGTCAATCGTTACCCAATTAAACTCAGTTTTCCACTCCAAGTCCCCCATTTCTTTAAGGACCTGTGTGGAGTCCTTAATATAAGAGGTTAGACCCAAAACATAATCTTTTATGTGCACATCAATAAATTCAGACATATTTGAAGAAGCAGACCCAATTCCAGAGATTATCGGGCGACCGGGGGGTTTCTCCAGTCGCTTATGTATTTTAGGTAAACTATAAAATAAAGGAACCCGAGGATGTGGGTTAAACATAAAACCCATTTCATCCATACTTATACTACCATTTTTTACACCCTTATCTAAAAGTGTTCGAATTTCTTCAACAATTCGTTTAGTGGGATCTTCTAACAATTTTTTATAAGTTTTATTATCACTCAGGAGTCTCTCACACTCCATAAGATAATCTTTTCTATTTAATAAAACTATACCCCCACCCTTATCCGCCATTTTTATTACCAGTAGGGGGTCATTCTCCAAACCTTTTAGGGCTGCTCTCTCCCCTTTACTTAGATTATCTTTGAATCTGAATTCATTACTACACATCTTGTCCAGATCCTTTTTAACTAATTTAGAGAACGTATCGATAAAGTTCCCCCTCGATTCTACCGGATAAAAATTAGATCTCTTTTTAAAAGTATTAGTATTATTTGGAATCTCTTCCGTTTCCGTAACTTTTTTATTCTTAGCAAAGTGGCGTTTCAAAGTCAGGTTTCTCGTAAACTTATTTATATCTATAAATAATTCAAAACCTTTTGGAGCAGTATTAGGGGCAAAGGATAAACCCTTCGACAACAGGGAAATTTCATTTTTACTTAACACATGATCAGATAAATTAAAGACATCTGTTTTTACTGGGAGTTCTGTTTCCTCATTTTTACCCCTCTTTCCTCCTCTCTTCCCTCTCTTTGTTCGTCTTTCTTTCTTTTTGTCCCAAAAGTTGGACTGGGGTTTGGTTCCCTGTTGTGTAAATTTCTCCGTTCCCTCCAATTGCGATCTCTCTGAAAAAAATGTGTGTTCTGTTTTCTATAATCAGGTGTTTTTAATGTTTCAAATCTGTTTGTCAATGGAATCCTATCACCATCTCTCTCATTTCCTTTAGGAAACCTCTTATTTGTATACTGAGTCTTATGCTGATAGTTTATTTTCACATTTGTATGATCACACAACATCCTAGGATTATATATAAAAAATCATGTTCCCTGAAGGATCGTCTAGCCCCTAGTAATATGAGAAAAGCCAACAAATATGAGGGAGGTAATAGATTGGAAGGCTCCTTTCCTTGTAATAAATGTAAAATGTGCCAGTTTGTAAATAGAGATAAGCAATTCTCGAATTCATGTAATGATAAATCTTGGAAAATTAAAGGTAAATTAAGTTGTGTGAGCACTCATGTAATCTATATGTTGGAGTGTAAATGTGGGAAACGCTATATTGGAAAGACCAAGCGCATGTTAAAATTACGTATATTAGAACACACCCGCAATATACTGCACAAAATAGATAATCATAGTGTTCCACGTCATTTCTCAGAGTGTACCAGTTCCAGTTTAAATGGTTTCTCCTTTAAGGCAATAGAGAAGGTCTGCCTGGATGAGAGAGGTGGAGATCTGTTGAAAAAACTGAGCCAGAGAGAAACATACTGGATTTATACATTAAACACGTTTGTACCATTTGGTCTCAATGAGGGTTGCGATATAGTACCCTTTTTACACTATTAATGTGAAAGTCAGGACCCTTCTGATGATCCAAACGTGGCAGCGGCTAAATCCCGGCGAGTGGATCTATGGGGGGGGTTCATGGCTGACACATTTTTTGTTACAGCCTAATAATAAGAAATAATTCCTCCTTTTCAACTAGAAATCTAAGATTCGAGTTACGAGTTGACTCATTTTTTAAAAAAAGAATCCCTTCTAAAAATTCATGCTAGTAGGGTTATTTGGAAATAGACAAATAAACAGTAGTAGCGTGATTTACCAAAATATAGTTTACAATATGATCAGATATATAAGCCTTTGCAACCATTGTGATATCTTTGGTAATATTTTTAAATTATGGTTCATGTGTATTTGCTAGTAGTGTGTTTTTAAAATATAAATAGTATTAAAATGAATTGTTAGTGGTAGCGACTACTCTAAACTGTGTGAAGTGAGAAGTGTCAATCCCATTTTCTGCTTTATAATGAACAGCTGAGATTAATTGTGATTGCTAGCAGACAGCTAGACTACGGGATAAACTGCCTGTAGTAATTAAACTACTTTGGAGATTTGCAATTTAATAAAATTTAAGTTAAATGATATGTACTAAATGGGATAGACAATTTTTGCTGAAAAGCCTGTATGGATAATCTGCCGTTTTGATCCAATTGTGAAATGTGAGTGCATTACTATGAAGTATAATTAGTAACAGCTGTTATGAATCGGAATGGGTATATAAGATCGTGCCTATGCACATTAACCACATCCCCTGACGAAGACTGTGATAGGTTGAAACGCGTTGGGCGTGGCTATCTGCTGAGGACGTTGTGACGTCACCCGCCGGGTCCGGAGCCGACGAGACAGTTCCAGCTCGTTTGAGCACAATTTTGCTGGTCGTGTGGACTTCACTGAGTTTGGATACTTTTACTGCAATGTATGTGGATATTACTTCTTCTATATAAAGTGATTGATTTTACGTTTACCAGTGCGCTCTCCTTATTGTTTCTAGCATATATATATATTATATATATCTGCGCCTAAATTTAGTGCCCCCCCTCTCTTTTTTACCCTTTGTAGCTTGAAACTGCAGGGGAGAGCCTGGAAGCGATCCTTCCAGCGGAGCTGTGAGGGAAAAATGGCGCCAGTGTGCTGAGGGAGATAGCCCCGCCCCTTTTTCGGCGGACTTTCTCCCGCTTTTTTATGGATCCTGGCAGGGGTATTTTTCACATATATAGCCTCTGGGACTATATATTGTGATTATTTACCAGCCAAGGTATTAATATTGCTGCTCAGGGCGCCCCCCCCCAGCGCCCTGCACCCATCAGTGACCGGAGTGTGAGGTGTGCATGAGGAGCAATGGCGCACAGCTGCAGTGCTGTGCGCTACCTTGTTGAAGACCGAAGTCTTCTGCCGCCGATTTTCAGGACCATCTTCATGCTTCTGGCTCTGTATGGGGGACGGCGGCGCGGCTCCGGGACCGGACGATCGAGGTCGGGCCCTGTGTTCGATCCCTCTGGAGATAATGGTGTCCAGTAGCCTAAGAAGCCCAAGCTAGCTGCAAGCAGGTAGGTTCGCTTCTTCTCCCCTTAGTCCCTCGTAGCAGTGAGTCTGTTGCCAGCAGATCTCACTGAAAATAAAAAACCTAAACTATACTTTCTTTTCTAGGAGCTCAGTAGAGCCCCTAGTGTGCATCCAGCTCAGCCGGGCACAAGATTCTAACTGAGGTCTGGTGGAGGGTCATAGAGGGAGGAGCCAGTGCACACCAGTTAGACCAAAAGCTTTCTTTTAGTTGTGCCCAGTCTCCTGCGGAGCCGCTATTCCCCATGGTCCTTACGGAGTCCCAGCATCCACTTAGGACGTCAGAGAAAAAAAAAAAAAAAAACCCTTAGAGTGAATGCTTTAGGGGTCAATCCCATCAGCCACCCGAGCGAATCATCGCGGCAGCACTTTATGGCAGCCCGAACTTGCTCAAAAGTGCACACTGCCCCATAGGGTAGCGAGCAATTTTGAGCAAATTCAGGCAGAATCCAGACTGCAAGATCAGGTGCTGCTGCAACGGCACTTTACACCACACGCTTCGCAGCTAATTGGATTGACCTTTAAGTGCATGTTCATTAGTCTGAAAAACTTGCGCCCTTGCTTCCTACTAGTGTCCCTTCAGAAAAATACACCTTGTGGGCATCTGTCAAAAGACCCTGCCCAAAAGACCCCTGCATTAAAGGAAACTTTTGTAACAATTTTTTTTTAAATATGTTTTAAATGCCGACATATGGTTGTCAGCACTCCTAAGAGATTATAACCAATAGTATTCCTAGGCGACCCTGTAAGGATTTACGCCCAAATAGTTTTAAAAGGTAGTTTATACAAAACACCATTATCCAACCGATTACACATTTAAGAAGGAATACCTCTTAAGCTCTAATCAGGAGCCCTGATATAAGAGCTTCATCCACTAAGTTCAGATATAGGAGATTCTGAATAATCGTACATTAGAGGTTATGATCCTTTATATTAATTCATCATGAGCAAATTAGCCTTTTCCTATATTCGTTACCCCTGATTAAGTCGATAAGACGAAACGCGTTGGGTTTGTCAGTCAGAGAATCACAACCTAGTCTGTAAAGCTACTCCCTGTCGAGCTCGCACCTTGCAAAAGGTGAGGGGATATCTAGATTCCACCTAACAAACGTGTTGGCTGTGTACACTTTTAGTTGCATTTTATTGACACAATGCTATACTTTGAACTGTGTATACGTTATTAAAATAACTTTTTACTAATTGGCCTGTTGGCCTCTTGTTTGGGTGACTATTTGGTGAGGGGTGTCTGTTACAGGTCCCCCGATTTAAATACCCTCCAGTCTACATTCCGACGAAAATAACGCTGGAAGAACTGTGTAATTACATTCCACTTTAGCGCACTTGGGAATTTGTGTTTATTCTTGTATGCTTTTGAGGTCTCCCAACAAAGATCTCTCCCGTGGTGCCGCTTCTAGGTTGGCGCGAGATAAAGATACTACTGTGGTTTTATATATATATATATATATATATATATATATATATATATATATATATATATATATATATATATACACACACACACATACATACATACATACACTCACTTTATTTACTTACTAACAGTTTCTTATATAGCGCAGCAAATTCCGTTGAACTTTACAACTGGACGCAATGATAAAACAGAACTGGGTAATAAAACAGTCAGAGGTAGGAAGGCTCTGCTCGCAAGCTTGCCACCTATAGGGAAGTAGGCATTGATACACAAGGAAAGAGACTATTGCAGATTTGTCCACTGGGTTGCATGATATCACATCACAGCAATGATGAACCATGGTCAGAAGGAAGGGAAAGTGAAGAAAGAGAAAATATGTGAAGGATATGTGCGGACTGAACAGTGGGGATATAATTGGATAGGAAAGATTATGAAGGTTGAGTGGAATGTGATAAGCTAGCCTGAAGAGGTGAGTTTTCAGGGAAGGTTTGGAGACTAGGGGAGAGTCTTATTGTGCGTGGTAAGGCATTCCACAGAGTGAGCGCAGCCCGGAAAAAGTCCTGCAATCATGCATGAGAGTAAATGAGTGTG
Source organism: Pseudophryne corroboree (assembly GCF_028390025.1). Lineage (NCBI taxonomy): Eukaryota > Metazoa > Chordata > Amphibia > Anura > Myobatrachidae > Pseudophryne > Pseudophryne corroboree. Next base: position 377,930,313 of record NC_086446.1, on the reverse strand, counting down.
GATAAGAGACGTAGATCTTATGAAGAGCGGAGAGGTCGGGTTGGGTGATATTTTGAGATGAGCGTAGAGATGTTCATTGGTGTAGTATGGTTAATGGGCTTGTGTGTGAGTAAAAGTATTTTAAATTGAATTCTGTAGAATACAGATTACCAATGGAGGGACTGACAATAGCGGATCTGCAGACAATGAATGTCTAGGAAGCAAGATTAGCCCCGCAGCTGCATTCAGAATGGATTGTAGTGGTGAGAGTATTTTTGGGAAAACCGGTAAGAACACTATTGCAATAATCAGTGCGGGAGATAATGAGAGCATGGATTAGAGTTTTTGCAGTGTCTTGTGTAAGGTATGGTCGTATTTAGATATTGACTAAACAAAAAGAAAGACTCTTTTGCTGCGCCTGTGTATAATGATCTGTTATAAATAAATGTGAATTGAACCACGGATCTTATGGCATGGGAAAGACACGTTCGCCACTATGAGGAGATGTGCGATACTCCTAAAGAGTTAGTCAGATTATAAATTGAAAATAGAGGCGCTCATGAGAATCACATACCAAAATATCACAGGTTCAGTATCAGCCAAGGAATAAATAGTAATGATAATAAGAAAATATAAAATACATATGTTTATTAATAGTAATATAAAAATACTATTTCATAATGGATAATTCAATATTCCATATGATTTTAGCAGAATATATAATATACAAAAATTTTAAAAATAGCATGGATTATCTAAATCCAGAGTGTATTGTTACTTGAGAAATCACTGAACAGTATGGTTCAAAATAGTATGTATCAGAATGTTGCAGTCTCTTGGAGAATCACTGTTGCCACAGCTGCTACAGGTGAATCCTAAATGTGTCACATTGACTGCACGTATTAATTGATAATCAGCATGGATAAATGTATGAAATACCTCTCTACAAGGGCTGGTGAACCCGAGCGTCCCTGGGTGAGTCCAAAAGTTGCCCAGTAATTGAAAAAGCTGGAAGGTACGTGGGATATCTGGATCTTTCAGCCAGCTGCACCGATTATTGGTTACCCTGCTTGTTACACCTTGCAGGTGCTTCGTGCAGGTGATTGTAACAGCAAGTAGTGTGGCTGCTGGATCGGGTGATGTATTGAGCCCGGGTATAGATGTGCGTACCTTCCAATCTACCTGGACGTGCACAGTCCGCCGGTAGAGACCAAAGTGGGGAGCGCTGGAAGTGATTGCCGTGTCCGTGCGGCGTCTGCAGCTGATCGTGCGGCCACGTAGAAAGCCGTCCACGGCTGTTGTTAGTAAGGCCGGGTGGAATGGCTATGGCTTGAGTGCGTCATTTAGATATGTTTCTGTAGATGCATGGAACATGATTTTGAGACAGATTGAATGTGGGGAGCAAAGGACAGTTCTGAGTCAAGTATGACAGCTAGGCAGTGAGCTTGTGGGGTAGGGAGGATTGTCGAGTTCTCAACAGTGATAGAGGTATCAGGTTGGTTTACTGTTGGCCGGTGGAAATATAAGTAACTCTGTTTTGGAAATATTACGTTTTAGGCGGCGAGATGACATCCAAGATGAAACAGCAGAAAGGCATTCTGTGACCCTGACTAATACAGATGGTAACAAATCTGGGGAGGATAGGTAGATTTGAGTATCATCTGCGTTCAGATGATACTGAAATCCAAAAGAGCCAATTAGTTTACCAAGAGAGGAGGTATAGATTGAGAAAAGCAGAGGACCCAAGCCCGGGCCTTGTGGTACTACAACTGAAGAGGTAGCGAAGAGGAGGTAGATTCAGAGAAGCGAACACTGAAGGAGTGATTAGATAGGTAGGATAGGAACCAAGAGAGGACTGTGTCTTGAAGACCTAGGGATTATAGTGTTTGTATGAGAAGAGAATGGTAAACAGTGTCAAAAGCAAGCAGAGAGATCTAGAAGAATAAGAAGTGAGTAATGGCCATTGGACTTCGCAGTGACTAGATCATTCACTACTTTAGTCAGTGCTGTCTCTGTGGAGTGTTGGGAACAAAAGCCTGACTAAAGTGGGTCAAATAAATTGTGTGATTTAAGAAAGTGTGTGAGACGAGCGTAGGCAAGTCTCTCAAGTAGCTTGGAGAGGCATGGGAGCTGAGAGATGGGACAGTAGTTTGAGAGAGAGTTAGGGTCAGAATTTAGTTTTTTTCAGGATGGGAGTAATCAGTGCATACTTGAGCAGTGAAGGAAAGATACCAGTAGAGAAAGAGCTCGATTACAGATGTTAATTAAGGTTGGGATAAGCACAGGAGACAGATTTACTTACTTGTGAGGGTATAGGCTCAAGAGGAGAGGTAGTAGAGTAGCAGGATGAGAAGAGTGTTGACACTTCATCTTCATTTGTTGGATCAAATGAGGAGAGAGTGCCAAAGGGTTCAGGTTGAAAATTGAAAAGGTCACTGGCTGAGGAAGAGCATACCATTTAATTTTGGATGTTATCAATCTTGTCCTTGAAGTAGGAAGAAAGATCTTGTGCCTTGATAGTGGCTGGCAGGTTGGGTGAGGGAGGGTTCAGAAGAGATTTAAATGTAATAAAAAGTCGTTTGGGGTTAGAGCAGGCATTCCCAACCGCGGCCCTCAAGGCACACCAACAGTGCAGGTTTTAGTGATATCCAGGCTTCAGCACAGATGGTTGAATCAAAATAACTGAGGTACTAATTAAGTCACCTGTGTTCAAGCCTGGATATCACTAAAACCAGGACTGTTAGTGTGCCTTGAGGACCGTGGTTGGGAAACACTGGGTTAGAGGCTTGAGCAGAGATGAGAGTTTGGAAATATGTTTGTTTGGCAGAGTCCAGGGCATTTCGATAAGAGCGGCAGACAGTCTTATATGTGAGAAAGTCGCTTGGAATAATAAGATTTTAAACCTACCGGTAAATCTTTTTATCCTAGTCCGTAGGAGGATGCTGGGGACTCCGTAAGGACCATGGGGATAGACGGGCTTCGCAGGAGACATGGGCACTAAAAAGAACTTTAGATATGGGTGTGCACTGGCTCCTCCCTCTATGCCCCTCCTCCAGACCTCAGTTAGAGAAACTGTGCCCAGAGGAGACGGACAGTACGAGGAAAGGATTTTTGTAATCTAAGGGCAAGATTCATACCAGCCCACACCATCCACACCGTATAACATGGAATATACGAACCAGTTAACAGCATGAAACAAAACAGTATCAGTCTGAGACTGATCAAACTGTAACATAACCCTTAAAGAAGCAAAAACTATATACAGTCTTGAAGATGTAGTCCGCACTGGGACGGGCGCCCAGCATCCTCAGGAGAAAAAGAAAGATTTACCGGTAGGTTTAAAATCTTATTTTCTCTTACGTCCTAGAGCAGAGGTTCTCAAACTCGGTCCTCGGGGGCACACACAGTGCATGTTTTGCAGGTCTCCTCACAGAATCGCAAGTGAAATAATTCGCTCCACACCTGTGGACCTTTTAAAATGTGTCAGTGAGTAATTAATACACCTGTGCACCTGCTGGGTTACCTGCAAAACATGCACTGTGTGTGCCCCCGAGGACCGAGTTTGAGAACCTCTGTCCTAGAGGATGCTGGGGACTCCGTAAGGACCATGGGGATTATACCAAAGCTCCAAAACGGGCGGGAGAGTGCGGATGACTCTGCAGCACCGATTGAGCAAACATGAGGTCCTCCTCAGCCAGGGTATCAAACTTGTAGAACTTCGCAAAGGTGTTTGAACCCGACCAAGTAGCAGCTCGGCACAGCTGTAAAGCCGAGACACCTCGGGCAGCCGCCCAAGAAGAGCCCACCTTCCTAGTGGAATGGGCCTTTACAGAATTTGGTAATGGCAATCCAGCCGTAGAATGAGCCTGCTGAATCGTGTTACAAATCCAGCTAGCAATAGTCTGTTTCGAAGCAGGAACGCCAACCTTGTTTGCTGCATAAAGGACAAACCGTGCCTCTGTTTTCCTAACCCGAGCTGTTCTGGCCACATAAATTTTCAATGCCCTGACCACATCAAGGGACTCAGAATCCGCCAAGTCCCGTGTAGCCACAGGCACCACAATAGGTTGGTTCATATGAAAAGAAACCACCACCTTGGGCAAAAATTGAGGACGAGTCCGCAACTACGCTCTATCCATATGGAAAATCAGATAGGGGCTTTTGTGAGATAAAGCCGCCAACTCCGACACTCGCCTTGCCGACGCCAAGGTCAACAACATGACCACTTTCCAAGTGAGATATTTCAATTCCACCGTTGTAAGTGGTTCAAACCAGCGAGACTTGAGGAACCGCAACACCACGTTAAGGTCCCAGGGTGCCACTGGAGGTACAAAAGGAGGCTGGATATGCAGCACTCCCTTCACAAAAGTCTGGACTTCTGGGAGAAAAGCCAATTCCTTGTGAAAGAAAATGGAGAGGGCCGAAATCTGAACCTTAATGGAGCCTAATTTTAGGCCCAAATTCACTTCAGTCTGTAGGAAGTGAAGGAAATGGCCCAGATGGAATTCTTCCGGAGGAGCATTCCTGGACTCACACCAAGATACATACTTTCGCCATATACGGTGATAATGTTTTGCCGTCACGTCCTTCCTAGCCTTTATCAGAGTAGGAATGACCTCGTCCGGAATGCCCTTTTCCGCTAGGATCCGGCGTTCAACCGCCATGCCGTCAAACGCAGCCGCGATAAGTCTTGGAACAGACAGGGTCCCTGTTGTAACAGATCCTCTCTGAGAGGAAGAGGCCACGGATCTTCTGTGAGCATCTCCTGCAGATCCGGATACCAGGCCCTTCGCGGCCAATCTGGAACAATGAGAATTGTCTGTACTCCTCTTCGTCTTATGATTCTTAATATCTTTGAGATGAGCGGAAGAGGAGGGAACACATAGACCGACCGAAACACCCATGGTGTCACCAGGGCATCCACCGCCACTGCCTGAGGGTCCCTTGACCTGGCGCAATACTTCGGTAGTTTCTTGTTGAGGCGTGACGCCATCATGTCTATCTGAGGCAGTCCCCACTGACTTGCAATCTCTGCGAAGACTTCCTGATGAAGTCCCCACTCCCCTGGATGTAGATCGTGTCTGCTGAGGAAGTCTGCTTCCCAGTTGTCCACTCCCGGAATGAAGACTGCTGTCAGAGCGCTTACATGATTTTCCGCACAGCGAAGAATACTGGTGGCTTCTGCCATTGCCACTCTGCTCTTTGTTCCGCCTTGGAGGTTTACATGCGCCACTGCGGTGATGTTGTCTGACTGAATCAGAACCGGTAGGTCGCGAAGCAAATTCTCCGCTTGACGAAGGGCGTTGTATATTGCCCTCAACTCCAGTACGTTGATGTGAAGACAAGCCTCCTGGCTTGACCAGAGACCTTGGAAGTTTTTTCCCTGTGTGACTGCTCCCCAACCCCGGAGGCTCGCGTCCGTGGTTACCAGAACCCAGTCCTGAATGCCGAACCTGCGACCCTCCAGAAGGTGAGCACTCTGCAGCCACCACAGGAGAGATACCCTGGCCCTGGTGGATAGGGTGATCATCTGATGAATCAGTAGATGTGACCCGGACCACTTGTCCAGAAGGTCCCATTGAAAAGGTCTCGCATGGAACCTGCCGAAAGGAATGGCCTCGTAAGACGCCACCATCTTTCCCAGAACTAGAGTGCAATGATGCACAGACACCCTTTTTGGCTTCAATAGGTCCCTGACCAAATTCATGAGTTCCTGGGCCTTTTCCATTGGAAGATAAACCCTCTTCTGGTCTGTATCCAGAATCATGCCTAAGAAATGCAAACGAGTCGTTGGAACCAACTGTGACTTCGGGATATTGAGAATCCAGCCGTGCTGTTGCAACACCCTCAGGGAGAGTGATACGCTGTTCAGCAACTGTTCTCTCGATGTCGCTTTTATTAGGAGATCGTCCAAGTACGGGATAATTGTGACACCCTGCTTGCGCAGGAGCACCATCTTTTCCGCCAGGACCTTGGTGAAAATCCTCGGGGCTGTGGAAAGCCCAAACGGCAACGTCTGAAATTGGTAATGACAATCCTTTACAGCAAATCTCAGGAACGCCTGATGAGGCGGATATATGTGGACATGAAGGTACGCATCCTTTATGTCCAGGGACATCATATAATCCCCCCCTTCCAGGCTGGCAATGACCGCTCTGAGCGATTCCATCTTGAACTTGAACCTTTTTAAGTATAGGTTTAAGGACTTTAAATTCAAAATGGGTCTGACCGAACCGTCCGGTTTTGGGACTACAAACAGGGTTGAGTAATACCCCATCCCCCGCTGAAGCAGGGGGACCTTGACCACCACTTGTTGAAGACACAATTTTTGAATTGCATTTAAAACTATCTCCCTCTCTGGGGGAGAAGCCGGTAGGGCAGATTTGAAAAACTGGCGAGGAGGCACCTCTTCGAATTCAAGCTTGTAACCCTGGGAAACAATTTCTATTGCCCAGGGATCCACCTGTGAGTGAACCCAGACGTGGCTGAAAAGTCGAAGACGTGCCCACACTGGGGCGGACTCCCTCGGTGGATTTTGTAGAGGCCGGGGAGGACTTCTGCTCCTGGGAACTAGATGTGGTTGGCAGCTTTTTCCCCTTGCCCTTACCTATGGCAAGAAAGGAAGATCCCCGCACTCTCTTGGTTTTATGCGACCGAAAGGACTGCATCTGATAATGTGGCGTTTTCTTAGGCTGTGAGGAAACGTAAGGCAAAAAAGTTGATTTACCTGCCGTAGCTGTGGAAACCAGGTCCGTGAGACCTTCCCCAAACAATTCCTCACCCTTGTAAGGTAAAACCTCCATATGCCTCTTCGAGTCGGCACCACCCCTCCATTGGCGGGTCCACAGGGCTCGCCTAGCAGAAATCGCCATGGCGTTGGCTCTCGAACCCAGCAGGCCAACGTCTCTCTGAGCATCTCTCATATATAGGACTGCGTCTTTAATGTGACCCAAGGTCAATAAAATGGTATCCCTATCAAGGGTATCAATGTCAGCTGACAAGGAATCCGTCCAAGCCGCCGTCCATTGTCGGGTCCATAGGGCTCGTCTAGCAGAAATCGCCATAGCGTTGGCTCTGGAACCCAGTAAGCCAACGTCTCTCTGAGCATCTCTCATATATAAGACAGCATCTTTAATATGACCCAGGGTCAATAAAATGGTTTCCTTATCCAGCGTATCTAAATCAGCAGATAAGATATCTGTCCACACTGCTACAGCGCTACAAACCCAAGCCGACGCTATCGCCGGTCTGATTAAGGTACCAGTATGTGTGTAAATAGACTTCAAGGTAGTCTCCTGCCTGCGATCAGCAGGATCCTTGACGGTTGCCGTATCTTGAGATGGCAGCGCTACCTTTTTGGATAAGCATGTCAATGCTTTGTCCACCCTTGGTGAGGATTCCCACCGTATCATGTCCTTAGTCGGGAAAGGATACGCCATAAGAATCCTTTTGGGAATCTGCAGTTTCTTGTCTGGAGATTCCCAAACCTTTTCAAATAATTCGTTCAGCTCATGAGATGGGGAAAAGGTTACCTCAGGTTTCTTTTCCTTATACATGCGCACCCTCGTGTCAGGGACAGAGGGTTCATCCGTGATATGCAACACCTCCTTTATTGCAATAATCATATAATGAATACTTTAGCCAACTTTGCATCATCGTAGTCGACACTGGAGTCAGAATCCGTGTCGGTATCAGTGTCTACTATTTGGGATAGTGGGCGCTTTTGAGACTCCGAAGGCCCCTGCGACATAGTGAAAGGCAGGGATTGACTCCCTGTACATTCCCTGGACTCAGCTTTGTCCAACCTTTTGTGCAATAAATTTACATTTGCATTTAAAACATTCCACATATCCAACCAGTCAGGTGTCGGCGTTGCTGACGGAGACACCACACTCATTTGCTCCACCTCCTCCCTAGAAGAGCCTACCGCTTCAGACATGCCGACACACGCGTACCGACACCCCACACACCCAGGGAATTCTCTAACTGGAGACAGTTCCCCCACAAGGCCCTTTGCAGAGACAGAGAGAGAGTATGCCAGCACACACCCAGCGCCAATGACCCTGGACAAAAATATACCCAGATAGCGCTTTTATTTCATATAAATATATCACTGCACCAAATTATGTGCCCCCCCCCCCCCTTCTTTAAAACCCTCCGCCACAGTGTTCAGCAGGGGAGAGTCCGGGGAGCCAGCTTCTCAGTGGTGTGCTGTGGAGAAAATGGCGCTGGTGAGTGCTGAGGATCAAGCGCCGCCCCCTCAGCGGCGGGCTTCGGTCCCGCCTGATTTTGTTTAAAAACTGGCGGGGGATCTCAAATATACAGTGCAGAGCCTATATATGTACGTTTTTGCCAGACCAGAGGTTTAAATTGCTGCCCAGGGCGCCCCCCCTGCGCCCTGCACCCTAACAGTGCCTGCCGTGTGTGTGTTATGTGGGAGCAATGGCGCGCAGCGTTACCTCAGTGAAGATCTGAAGTCTTCTGCCGCCTCTGAAGTCTTCTATCTTCTCATACTCACCTGGCTTCTATCTTCCGGCTCTGTGAGGAGGACGGCGGCGCGGCTCCGGTACGAACTGCTAGGAGAGACATGCGTTCAGACTCCCTCTTTAGCTAATGGTGTCCAGTAGCCTAAGAAGCAGAGCCTAGCATTTAAGTAGGTCTGCTTCTCTCCCCTCAGTCCCTCGATGCAGAGAGCCTGTTGCCAGCAGGCTCCCTGAAAATAAAAAACCTAACAAAATACTTTCTTTCAGGGAAACTCAGGAGAGCTTCCTGAAATGCACCTAGTCTCCTCTGGGCACAGTATCAAACTGGAGGAGGGGCATAGAGGGAGGAGCCAGTGCACACCCATATCTAAAGTTCTTTTTAGTGCCCATGTCTCCTGCGGAGCCCGTCTATCCCCATGGTCCTTACGGAGTCCCCAGCATCCTCTAGGACGTAAGAGAAACAACATTTACGCTGTATATTTGATGGCACTTGAGACGATTATCTGCCTCCTCACCCGCATCAGTGCAGCCAAAGCACCAACCCCTACTCCTTCCAGTCAGCGCACTGCTCACCCCACACCAGGTTCTCACCTCTTCCTGCTAGATCGATTTACCTTCTCCCCCTGCCGTAAGTGACCACACGTGTCTCTGATGTCTCCGCTCTGAGTGCTGCGGGACTGTCTGGTGGTTCCTGCATCCGTTTCCTGGTTACTGCTGCTACTTGTTGCAGAGTCCCGGGATGGCAAATAACCTGGGGTTGCAGCATAGTATATGGAGGAGGGGGTGCAGAGTATGCGGTATATGCTGGAAGCAGTATATGGAAGAGCAATGTGCCCTGTATATAGGGGCAGTATATGGTAAGGGGGGTGCAGTGTACATAAGGTGTGTGTGTGTGTTCGTGTGTGTGTTCTTGTCCCTCTAGTGGCTGCTGACTGCACCACAAAGGTGAGGAGCAGCATTAGATTTATGTAGCCGTAATTGGAAGTCAAACAACAGGATAGAAAATCCAGTCAATTTTTGAATGCGAAAGGTTGTTACAAATGTCAACTACCACACCCAAAAACCTACCTCTTCCCCCACTCTCTCTCCATATTCAGCAAGTGTGAAACAGTCAGGTCAGTGTTTTTACATAATCAGCAGCAGGCTGTAACATCTCCCTGCATGATCATTTTCATTTATTTAGTCTGTATGGCGGCCTCCAGTGGCCACCAGTGCACATAACAGAGGTGAGGAGCAGTTAGCCTTTTATTATATAGGACCATTGCTTAGTATAGGAACATCCA